>NC_091127.1:161515021-161815021 GCF_040183065.1 Periplaneta americana | reverse complement strand
CTGAGCCAAATAATGAAATATTAGAATATAATTTACATACACTACTATATTTTGTCACACAGGTGTATGAAGAACTGAAGGCAATCAATGCTGATTCTGCAGAACCCCGTGCTCGACGTATCTTAGCTGGTTTAGGATTCTCAAGAGAGATGCAGAATCGTGCTACCAAAAACTTTTCTGGTGGTTGGAGAATGAGAGTATCCCTTGCTAAAGCTTTATTCTTGGAACCAACACTGCTACTATTGGACGAACCTACAAATCATCTTGACCTTAATGCTGTCATCTGGTTAGACAAGTAAGTACCGTTGTAGCTCTGACATAGATAAAACAAGATGTTACACCACTTCAATAAATTGAACTCTCTTCATTGTGGTTTGTATTGACTCATTTAATTGTTATGGTTATACTTTTTACTAAAAGCAATACCTTGTTCTAGTTATTTGCAAGGCTGGAAGAAGACATTATTAATTGTATCTCACGACCAAAGTTTCCTTGATAATGTGTGCAATGAGATAATTCATCTGGACCAGCAGAAATTGCACTATTACAAAGGAAACTATAGTATGTTCAAAAAGATGTATGTACAGAAGAGAAAGGAAATGATTAAGGAATATGAAAAACAGGAAAAGAGAATCAAAGAGTTGAAAGCACATGGACAATCTAAGAAACAAGCTGTAAGTGTAATATATAACAGTAATGTTTACTATTTTGCTAGCTAAAATTGTGCTCAGAAAGTTAGGAAGTAAAATGTGCTGATTTACACACGTACACGCACATAGATGCAAGGGTGATTCACAACTTTAGTATATTGTTCTTGGAGCCATTTTCATTAAAAAGGTTAATATTATCATGGTTCTGATTTCGAATGCTTAAGGCATTTAATGGCCATTTTTTTTTTGGTAAACATGAATGCATCACTGTGAATCCCATGCTGTTTCCTGTGTCATGACTAGGAACGGATTTCTAATTCCATATCTGTTTTGTTTACTACATCCTAGATGTAGTATGGTATTCAGATATCTCTACATTTCATGTACACAGGATCCCCTATTAAAATTCTACAGGATCTAAAGTGCCTAAATGGACCACAAATTCCTATTAATGCCTAAAAGCTATATTTGTGCTTGAAAAATGCCTTTTTGTTATTTTTCGTATATTTAAAATAAAATTACCTACGTATACTAAAAATGTAAAAAAGCCCCAAGAAACTACAAAAAATGCCATTCAAAATGTAAAAAAAATTATCTTGCAGACAAACACTGGTCTGGCATGTTTATTCCATATTGATCTTAGAAGGGGCAGGAAGAAAATTTTAAGGGAATTTCCTGAAAACGAAGTTCGTTTGGAAAAGTCCATCCTAGCATAAAAGGGGTGATAGGTTGTTCAGGTTAGATAGGAGCTTACAAATTACTTCCATCTTCATTTGAGCCCCATTATGCGAGAGCTTACAAATTAAGTTTTCATATCAGTGCAGCCCCGTTATGTGAGATGAAACTGACAAATCACCAATAAGTCTCTTTGTTGATAGAATTTGAATCTTCAGAATTTCACCTAAAATAGAATATTTATAAAATTAAAATTATTAATTGTTAATTTTACTTCGGAATATAAAGTATATATATTCTTTCACGTGTTAATTAACTAGGTTACCTTGTTGACTAGTTACAGCCGATGGTCTGTCATCAGAACTGAGTGGTCTTCACGCTTTCTGATTGCGTTTCCTGTGGGGGTGTGTTTGTGTAGTGTAATGTGGAGTCAAAAAGTGTGTGTTCTGAAATTGAGTTGTCTGCTGAGGATTTGATGCAGGTGTGTTTTTGTATGCCTGTATTGTTCTAGTGTGTTTAGTTTCTGGTTTTTCGGTTGGAGATGTTAATTTTATATAAACTCCTAAAAGTTCAAAATTGAATTTTCTGAAGTCCTAAGTCTCTCTTTTTTATTATTTAGAAATCCGTTCCCTAGACTCATGTCATAGTTGTGTGGGAGGACATATCTTTTAAATTAAGATAACAGAAGCTACGTTCGCACACTGAATATTAAGGTCAAGGACAAATTAGTATTGTTGATGCTACTAGTATGTGATTCATATGCTAATGCAAAGGCATATTGATGGAGAGAGCGATAATCTTGAAAATCTACTGCAAGCCTCAATTTCGACTACAATAACACTACGTATGTATGTAGCTGTGAGCAGAATTGTAAATTTTCTGGCTATCAGCCTCAAAACGTGAGAGCTGTGAATGTGTAGCAATTTTTGTAGATTAAAATAGCCATAATTGAACTGTAACTATTGGAAATCAGATCCATATTCATGTGAACTTTTATAGTCGAAGCAGCTTCAAAAGTTACATCCTGAAGCTATGACTTTTCTTCATTAATCAGTGTGTAGGCCTGTATATATATCTCCATGTTGGGAATGTGAAGAGACGCCATTATTTGTATACTTTTTGATGACATTGAATTAAATATATCTTTGTGCGTGCATGTGTATAAATCATATTAATTAGGTAAGAGATCTTGTATATAAACGCAAGCACTTTTTAATTAATTTAATGCATTTACTCTAATGTAGGAGAAGAAGCAAAAAGAAGCTCTCACAAGAAAACAAGAAAAGAATCGTACCAAGGTTCAGAAGAATGAAGAGGATCAGGGGCCAACAGAATTGTTGCAGAAACCTCGTGAATATATAGTTAAATTTTCATTTCCTGATCCTCCCCCTTTACAGCCTCCAATCTTGGGGCTACATAGTAAGTAAGCCTGTACTAAAATTATGTTTATGTATTGTTTTTTTCTCTATGTTAATAATATTATCAATTTCTTCTATTAATCTCTAATGAATCATTATTTGTGTTTCTCTTTTACATAATTATACTCATATTATAATATATATTTTCATATTCTTTGAACCCAATAGTTGTTGGTCAGATCTATACAGAGTGATTCTTGGAGTATCGGTATGACCACATTTTAGCAGTTAAAAATGAAAAGAAAATTATTTGAAAGCATTAGTACGTACAGATCAGTTACCTGAAATAATTTTCAGTATTGAAGCAATGTATTATTATTAATTTAAAAAAGTGTGATAAAACTGAAAGTTAGCTCTTCATATTTCTTTGTACTTTACAACATTCTGTATCATATGAGTACACTCACTTTTTTCCCACTTGACACAACATTATTTTTTTTCCAGATGTTACATTTGCATACCCTAATCAGAAACCACTGTTCAAGAGCTGTGATTTTGGTATTGACTTGAGCTCACGAGTAGCTATTGTTGGACCAAATGGTGTTGGAAAATCAACATTTCTTAAGCTTCTCACAGCAGATTTACAGCCACAACAGGGTGATGTGAGAAAAAATTACCGCTTGGTGAGTTGACCTAGGACAAAACAATCATTACGTGACTAGTATTTTGTAATTCTGTCTGCTAGAAAGAAAATTAAAACTTAAGAAATTTTTAATCTTAGGTGCTATAAAACATTTTTACTCTGGAAGTAATATTTTATATAAAAAAATACATTTCTGTGAGGATTATGTAAAAACTAAGATTAAATACCTGCTTAGGGAAAGTTAGTTTTTTTACATGTACACACTATTTACGACGTTTGTATTCTGATTGTACGAGCAAGTTACTGACATAAGCTGTCTGTAATTTTGGTTTATTAGTGTTTCAGTTTGCGCATGGTTCCATGTAGAAATTTTCAGTTTGACTCGTTTTTCAATGAAACTGATGGAGCAATATGTATGTAACTCATGAGAAAATGGTGTATAGAGAGAGTGAGTGAGTGAGTGAGAGAGAGAGAGAGAGTGTGTGCGTGCGTGCGTTTTTTTTTTTCTCTAAAATTACGTAGGAAATTGGTTTAAGACAATAATTTAAATTTGTACATAATATACCAATAAAAGTTTGTATACAATCTTCGTTTTTAATCCAGTGTCATAATACAGGGTGATTCAAAAGCCTGGCGACGTGGATGAACTCCATTATTAGCCAGATAGCGCAAAATGGAAATAGGGGAAAGTGTGTGTATAGTGTAAGTAGTATAGTGTGTGTACAGTGTCTGTGTGGTAAACATTATTTAAATCATCTATAATAATTTTCCCAAAATTTTAATTTTTCAGCGTATTGGTAGATTCGATCAGCACTCTGGTGAACATTTAACAGCTGAAGAGACGCCATCTGAGTACCTTATGAGATTATTCGATCTTCCATATGAAAAAGCACGAAAGCAACTTGGAACATTTGGTCTAGTCAGTCACGCCCACACTATCAAAATGAAAGATCTTTCTGGAGGACAGAAGGCAAGAGTAGCCCTGGCTGAGTTGTGCCTCAATGCACCTGATGTTGTTATACTGGTATGTATTAACGTTTCTCAACCTTATTCATTGTATTATCTTTATCGTTTAGAGTGATGTGAAAATAACTACTGGTATCCCACAAAATAAACTACATTTTCATCACGAAATTTTCTCGTGAGAAACAACTGAATAGACTACAGTGGACTATAGTGGACTTTATGTTGTCAGCAAACAGCTGGATACATTAAGAATATTGATTGATTGATTCATCACGAAATCCAGAGACAAATATATCTGCGTGCTCAGCATTATAAAATGTGTACAGCATTGTGACTTTTTATTCTCACTTTTACCACCACACACCCGTCAACAATGTGACTTTTATTCTTAATAATTCACCCTACAACAAAGGGTATTCCACTCAACACAGCAACACAATAGTCGTTATTGCACTCCACACGACGACAATGACAATACACGTGTATTATTGACAAGAACAACAATGTACTCCTAATTTCAATTAAGGTTCACAAAGCATTAACAAAACCGTCAGTTCACACTTCGTTTGCCCTGGCTAGTTCTTCTAGCTCACTGTTCAAGTTCACTGCACATCGAACTCAGGTCTTCCGGACGCGTTGCCTTCGCCTGGATGCTGCCACAGTTACGGACCCACTCAAGTTCACTGCACGTCGAACTCAGATCCTCCGGATATGTCGCCGCTGTTTTTTATTTTATTTTTATTTAAGTAGGTTATTTTACGACGCTTTATCAACATCTCTGGTTATTTAGCGTCTGAATGAGATGAAGATGATAATGCCGGTGAAATGAGTCCAGGATCCAGCACCGAAAGTTACCCAGCATTTGGTCATATTGGGTTGAGGGAAAACCCCGGAAAAAACCTCAACCAGGTAACTTGTCCCAACTGGGAATCGAACCCGGGCAACCTGGCTTTGCGGCCAGACGTGCTGACCGTTACTCCACAGGTGTGGATTCGCCACTGTCCAAGACGAGACTTGAAGGCTGACTGAAGACTAACTCGCGACCGACTGACCACTTCCGAAGATTCCTAGTGCTTTTATTTATTACATCATACCTTCTCGCGTGGCTTTTGGAATCTTCGAGAGAGATCTGCTTCCAGATGTTTCCCCCGCTCTCTCTCCGCTCTGTGCCGTGACTGCAGTTTTTTCCCCCGCTCCGTGCTGTGCTACAGCGCCTACCGAAGCTCGATTTTCCGTTTCCCTGCGCTTTCCTTCTCGCTAGATGCGCGCGCAATCAGACGCGACCAGAATGTTCCAGACAGGTACCACAGTATCAAGAATGGAACACCACAAACTCACAAGATTGAACACAACTTTTAAGCATTGGGCTGTTGTTTGTTTTTCACTCCAGAGTTGAAGTTTTGTTTACAGAAGTGCAGTTCTTAGAAATAAGAATCTTAATGTACTCTGCAACATTGAACATTGGAATCATGTCAGCTCCTCAAGTTGCACGTTAGTCAAGAATGACCCTATGAACAGGACAACATATACATAAATGTAATCTTTTACTATTCACCCAAATAAAAGATAAACTCTCATTTCCAGTTGCACACAAAATAAATTTATTTTATTTTATAATGTTGGTGTTTTCGTGTATTCTGCGCAGTAGCCACAACTATCTTCTTAATCTCACGTTCTTTGCATATGTAACATTTCAACACATACATTTGTCTTCCAAAATATTGTAAGTAGAATGCGTGGCTCAGTCGGTTAAGGCGCTTGCCTGCAGGTCTGAAGTTGCGCTCAGGCACGGGTTCGATCCCCGCTTGGGCTGATTGCCTGGTGGGGTTTTTTCCAAGGTTTTTGCCAACCGTAAGGTGAATGCCAGGTAATCTATGGCGAATCCTCGGCCTCATCTCGCCAAATACCATTTCACTATCACCAATCCCATTGACGCTAAATAACCTAATAGTTGGTACAGCGTCGTTAAATAACCAACTGAAAAAAATAATTACATCTTTCGACATGTAACAGATTTCAATCATGTTCACTGCACATTAGTTTCATTATGTGGTTACACTATAATCTTTTATTTTGTTTTACGGTCTTTTGTATACACGATCACGGCATCCTATAATACTCTGGAGGACCACTATACTTGTGACGTAGACATGTAAGAGCATATCACCTGTTAATTTAATTCTCAGAAGTCGGTAAACAAGTGAAAAGCAGGTAAATTGTTCTTTTTCTTCTTCTTCATTAGCCCTTTGTGTTCCTTAGCAAGTAAATAGCCAAAATGGTCTCTGGATAAACTTCGGGGCTTCTACCGCGTTGTCTTGGTGTTGGTGGCTGACATTTCGACCGCTGTGTTGTGGTCATCTTCAGAGCTGAGCAAACTATTTCTTTAACAAATTTGCTCAGCTTTGAAGATCACCACAACACTGCGGTCGAAACGTCAGCCACCAACACAACGTGGTATAAGCCCCGAAGTTTATCCAGAGACCATGTACACCAGCCATGGAAGCCTACGCAAACAAATAGCCAAAATGTTTGTATTGTACTACTGGGTGTTCAGTTCAAAGTGTGTCATGGCTCGTTGTATGCCGTCATGTGGCTAGTCAATGAGCCTAGAGAATTCAATCTTCCTACACTTCCACAGAGGCGTATTACCTATGTGTCAGAGAAGTTGCCTAGCAAGTACGGCATTCATTCTGAAGAGTACTTACCAATATGTACGGTAATGCCGGTAGTGGCAGGAATGTGAACTGTTTGCAAACATGTACTGAGGTGGGTTTTTTTCTTACCGTCGGGATATGGGGAGAGGGTTAAGACGATTACTTACGTATTTGTTGACATTAACTTCGACGGTCAACATGGACACGGAGCATTTGATTTGTATTGTGGAATGTTGCCGTACGCAACCGATGATAACAAATACCCTGTGTACGACTTGGCCGCACAAAACACAGTTCGAAAGAGGTTATGGTAGCACACAGACAGTACAGACCGCCATCTGTTGCTACGACGTTCAAGTTATACCGTACACGTTCTCAAGTTCAGATTGAACGCCTTGATTAATAGGCAACTTCTCTGACATAAAAGCTGAAACTCGCTTCAAATCGCTGACTCACAACAGTGACGTCATGACACACTGTGAAATGAACACCCAGTATAATCATGTTTAAACGGTTTACAGTTAATATATAAACAAGATATTTGGAATGTATTTGAAATTACTCTTTCTTATGCTTGTTGCTTAATAAATTCTGTTAAAACTGGTTTACATATGTAAAATTTACTAGGTAGAGAACCAGAGATCAAAAAACAAATTAATAAACTTCTCATAACTTTTTCATAAACTGAGCAAGTTAACTATGTTTTAATTCTTCAAACACCGAAATATCTGCACCCAGGTTTAGCACAGTCTTTTAATGACTTTTATGATTGTTCTCTTTCAGGATGAACCTACAAACAATTTGGACATAGAATCAATTGATGCTCTTGCAGATGCCATTAATGATTATAATGGAGGTAAGTATCAGATACTAAATATGCAATGGATTTAAAAGCAGACAGAACACTGACATTAAAACTTCTCAAAAGTGCCTTTGGAAACATTTTGGTTGTCAATAAGAAGTGAATACCCGGTTGTCTCCAAGATGGCAGTTAATATGTTATTGCCAATTTCAACTACATATACTAGGGCTGGATAAAAAGTAATGGCAACAGTTCGATATTTCTGATATGGCTTTATTCACAGGGAACAACATTTACGTACCTTCTATATAGTCGCCCCCCTTATTTATTACATTTGTTTGGAAGGCGTCGTACACCATCAGCGCATCCATCTTTGTTGATGTTCCATATTGACCAACCTATAGCACGGATAAGTTCATCTCTGGTATTGTACCGGGTCCCTCGCAGTGGTTCTTTCACTCTGGTGAAAAGATCGTAATTGCATGGACTCATATCGGGTGAGTACAGTGGATGTTCCAGAATTCCCATTGCCAGCGGCGCAAGAGGTCCTTAACAGCAGCAGCGGTGTGACTCCTTGCATTGTCATGAAGAATGATGGGATTCTGTACCACCAAGTGTCGTCGTTTTCTCCTGAGGGCTGGACGAAGGTGGTGCTGCAGGAACCTGCAGTAGTAGTCCGCGTTTGCCGTCTGCCTTGGAGGTACAGCGTGGTGCAGTATTACCCCATCAATGTCATACTCCACAGTGAACATCACCTTCACAGCACTTTGTGTAGGGCACACTTTCTTTGGACGAGGAGAACCTGGATGCTTCCATTCATTTGATTGACGTTTCAAGTTTGGTTGGTTCGTATGAGCGAGCCCAGGTTTCGTCCATAGTGATGATTCGTCCAAGAAAGTCGTCATCTTTCCTTTGGTACCGGTCCAACAAGGCTTGTGCGACTGCGTAGCGGTGCCATTGTTGAACCTCGGAAATTTCATGGGGTATCCAACGCCCTATAATTTTGCGGTAGCCCAGAATGTCTTGCAGAATGTGGAGCACAGTTTTGTGACATACTCCGACTTCCGCTGCTAACTCATGCGCAGTCCATTGGCGATCAGCATCCAACAGGGAAGCAAGGAGTTGAACTGCGTTGTCCTCCACACGGGGTCGTCCTGTACGGAGGTTGTCGTGAACGGCATCCCTGCCTTCCCGGAACGCTTTAACAAATCGTGCCACTGTGCGATATGGCAACGCTGCTTCGGCACATGCTTCACGCAGACTTTGAAAACATTCTTGTGCACTACGATCTCGTGTCACTTCAATTTTGATCCAGGAACGTTGCTCTAGTTTTGTAAACGTGGTCTTAGGGCGCTTGCACTATCCCTATGAAAGTCAACGTTCTACACACTGCAGTAGATTAACAGAGTACTGTCGCCGCTGGCTGCACTAACTCATCTAACAGTCCTTGTTTATGTCCACACAGCTGGCAGCTCTCGAACACACCATCATTACGTGACAGCAGTGTTGCCATAAGTTTTTATCCAACCTATGTATATGTGAAGTGGGCTTCTTGACGTTAACTGAAATTAAAACATCAAAGAGGGAGAGACACAAATTCATCGATGAAGAAATGAGGCTTGCACTGTTAACGATTCCACCACTGATTAATCACCTGTGTGCAGCTAAGCAGGCCCAAGTATCACATTGAAGATATGAGTAGAGTTATTTGCTTTAATATTAGTAATAGAAATGTGTATTTTCTACAGTGAAGTACTCCTTGTTAGTGCATCACCATTTTGGCAGAAATCATTTGTTCAAATATTTTCGTGCAGATCTCGATTGCATGGATTATTCCTACTTTAGCAAGTTCTTATAAATGATTTTGTCTATGTTACTGCCATGTGAGAAATGACATTATGTATGATGACAAGTAGAGATGTAAATGACGTCCACACCTGTGGAGTAACGGTCAGCGTGTCTGGCCGCGAAACCAGGTGCCCCGGGTTCGAATCCCGGTTGGGGCAAGTTACCTGGTTGAGGTTTTTTCCGGGGTTTGCCCTCAACCCAATACGAGCAAATGCAGGGTAACTTTCGGTGCTGGACCTCGGACTCATTTCACCAGCATTATCACCTTCATTTCATCATCATATTCCAGGCACGAAATTAGGCCATTGTTGGCCTGTTTCGGTTCCAGCTATACAGGATCCAATAGACGTTTCTGTGGACGTCCAGGTCGTCGTCGTCCTTGAGGGTGGTGTTTTAACATTTCTTGGGGTGTCCGGCCAGCTTCCATACGAGAAATGTGTTCAAGCCATCTGTTTCTGTATTCTGTAATTTTTTCGTCTAATGGCTGCATGTTGAGTTCCTGCAGTATATCCTCGTTCCTCTTGTGGTCCAGAAGTGTGTATCCTGCAGTTCGTCGCAGATATTTCAGTTGCTCTTAATCGGCTGATAACTCTTTGTTTCAGAACCCAAATTTCGCTTTCATAGAGGAGAGTTGGTAGTGCAAGGGTTTTATATAGCTTTATTCTGGAATGTTTCCGTACTAAACTTGGTTTTAGGGTATGGTTTAGCAGTCCTAATATTTGTAAAAATTTGTTAATTTTTCTGCTTACATCATTCTCTCCTTCGTATGATATATTACATCCTAAGTACGAAAAGGAATTTATCTGTTCTAAAATCACATTCATTTCATTCAGACGCTAATAACCTAGATGTTGATACAGCGTCGTAAAATAACCCAATAAAATAAAATAAATGTAAATGACTATGCAAAAAAAAAAAAAGCATAATGTAGAAGAACTAGGTACTCCTTGTCATCTGTCTGCCATTTCTGGCTAGCTCTTCTATAATAAAACTGTTGTCTTTGTTCACTTAACAGTACTTGATTAACTTCCGGGAATCTGCTGTTGAAATATAAATGTGCTACAAATGAAATGCTTACTTGATTGCTACCTTTATTTTTTGTTTTGTAACAGGTGTGATTATAGTTTCCCACGATGAACGCTTAATCCGAGAAACTGATTGTACATTGTGGGTGATTGAAGATCAGACAATCAATGAAGTGGATGGAGACTTCGATGATTATAGGAAGGAATTGCTAGACAGTTTAGGTGAAGTTATAAACAGTCCAAGTATAGCAGCCAACGCTGCTGTCAAACAGTAAATCTTTGTTCTAACAGTCAAGTAAGTGTATGTCCAACACAACTTTTGGAAACACATTTGGTCGTACAAACATTTGTTTGCTGATGAAGACAGTTTTCATAATTTACATTTTTCAACAGAATAGTGTAAAAAGATAGTCAGTGGATAAGTATTATTGAAACTGAGCTTGTATAACTAAAGAAAGAACATAAAAAATAAGTTTCAGTAAAAGGACTGTAAATTTATAATCTGAAGATTAATAATTAAATATGAAAAAATTGAGCTTGATTGGAATAAATAGTGTTTCATAATCATTATATCTATTAACTAATATTATCTATCAGAATTTCACAGTTGAATTGCAGAGAAATCGAACATCATTATATTGCTTATGGGTAGTACATTAATGGCAGTGAACAGGGAATTCTGTTGTGATCAGTATGTATGATGTTATTCCGTTTATTTGCTAATTTATGTGCTTGTACCTTCAGTTTCGTATCCATAGATCAAATTTGAAATAAGACATAGTTTAGTATCAGTTTGAACATTACCCATATCTAATTGCCCAATTGATTTTTCATAATTTCCATTGTCACTTTTCTAATTTCACTTCCTAACTGCAATAATGTCACATGGTTAAGAATTTATTTAAATAATCAGTTCATAGAAGTTTTCATCTTCACTTGAACAGCTTATGTCGCATTATGAGTCATTTAAGTCTATTATGATTTGTTTACCACAAAAAAATGGAAATAATATTGTTGTAATGCCAATGTGTGACATATTTGTTACAAAAAAAATCTCATTTTATATAACAGGCGTGACTGCTTAATATGTAATGCTGTAAACGACTTACATTTGCATTGTATTGTTGTAAATGTAATTCGCAAATAAATACAGTAACTATTTTTTACTGTATGCTGCTGTTCGTTTAGAACTAAATTTGAAGTCAAGATTTATATCTGTCTTCCATACTTCCACTTTCCTTGTTAAGCTTGTATTTTCATTTGTCTTCCGGTTACATTTTATAAATAAAAGTACATACGCAAATACTCCATGCATATCTTTTCTGGAATTTTGCGAAGAAAAACTGGAGTGCGTGCATTATTTGAAATAAGGTTGGTACTGCTTCGCCTCAAACACTGGATCCCATTATTTAATTTAATTTAATTTATTTAATACTTTACACTTGAGCTACATTAGGCATTGCAGCCGAAAGAGCAGAAGCTCATGCTTGGGCGCAGTTCAGATCAGTTATACAAAATATATCACAAAATTAAGAGAGTTCATTGAGCACAATAACATTAATAAATGGTAAAATACATACAGCATGTAATAATAGGGTCTATATACAAATAGAAAATACAAAAGTACATGAATATTAGAGTATCAATTTTTAACTCAGTTGGCTTAAACAATTAAATAATTAATCTGATTTGTTTCTTAAATCTATGTGTGTTAATTGTACTTAGCTCAGGGTAAGCTCTAATTAATGCATTATATATTTTGGATCCAAAATTTCTGCTGTGTGCATTGTCCAGCATCGCGCCTCGGTCTATGTGGCGTAGAATTGGGCAATACGATTATTTTCAGAAGTCGATTTCAACAATTCAATCATACATTATGAATCGATTCCAACAATTTGTTCACAATTCTTCCCAGTCTACGATTCCAACTATTCTTTTGAATCGTCAATGAATGACTCACAGAACTTCCCTTTGAAAACCACAGGTAAAACAAAAACGTTCTACATCTCTTGCAGAGATAGCATGAGAGGTGAGACATTGTGTGTTCTCTTTCTGATTGGCTGGAAGCATTGATCATGACCTCCATTAGTCTACAAAATTATCAAAGACAGCTTCAAAAACTGTAATTAGTTACTTGTCACTAGACAGTTGTATTATTTGTGCATGCTAGCATCTAACCTGGCTGTTTTAAGGCTATGGATCAGTGAAGGGTCAGTGAAAATAACGAAAAAACCATTAAAAATGGAAATTTTGTTTTTAATTCTAAAAAGTAAAATGTTGTTTCAGTTTAATTTTTGTTCTTTTTTTTTAATACTGAATTATAATTGTCCCAATTTTGAAGGTTTACATAATTTTTCTTTAAATTTATATTTAATTTATTCCTGATAGATCTATGTAAATATAACGCATGCTTTTCATATTTTTCCAATTACTTTTTGAGAAAAAAAATATTTACCCTTTTAGCTGTTAAATTTACCGATATTAGATGACTCATATTCCTTGAACTTACAGTCCAGCAGAAGTCTCATATTTCTGCAGTAAGAGAATTTTAAATTACTCGTCAGTAATAATGAACTGAATATAATTATTTTCACCCATACACGAGTCCTTTATACAGAGACAATAAGAATTCCTATTACATTTATAGCAGTCATTCTTGAGTGAAAATTTCACCACCACTGCAGCAAAAATATCAAGAAGTAGCATGGTTTAGCATTACTGCTCTTTGGCTTTTCTGCTGTATCCAGTGAAGTAAATAATGCATTTTTAAATCAGCGTTTAACTTTCATTTGACTGGCCGCCAGTCTCAAAATTAGGAAGTATTTTCTTATATGAACACATCTCCAAAACATAACTGTGTTGCCTTATTATAGAACACAAGATCTGTAAAATTTATAATCCAGTGGTAAGGTCAGTGTGTTTCCTGTTGCAGACAGTAATGTATAAAACGTACAGTATTAGTTCTCATTTAACTACATTTGAAGTGTTTAAAATAATTCATTCTCTTCAAAAATTAACAAGAATATAGTAATAAATTGTTCAAAATTGTGTATTTTTATAATTACTGATCACTAGCAGAACTTACAGTACCTGTTTATAACTCTTCTTCAGGCTTCGGTATATGCAAGACACTTTAACAGACATATTGTGCTATTTCAGAATAAAATTAATTTGGAACACTGTATACTGGTACTTGTAATAATAGTTCACTCAAATTGAGTATTATTTACATATGGGACAGGACATCTCAATAGGTACATATTTATAAAATATACTGTAATTGTATATCTGTAAGATCTTTCGAAATGTTTGAGAAATAAATTAAGTATGTTTTCTAATCTTTATTTTTCATCTGTGAAGTTCCCCCCCTCCCCTTCTGTAATACAGTGAAACCTCGTTTATCCGGACTAACTAGGACCGGAAGTCATCTGGATGAACGAAAATAAAGGAGAAAAAATTGAATACACATTATATTTACTTACTTACAAATGGCTTTTAAGGAACCCGAAGGTTCATTGCCGCCCTTACATAAGCCCGCCATCGATCCCTATCCTGAGCAAGATCAATCCAGTCTCCACCATCATATCCCACCTCCCTCAAATCTATTTTAATATTATCTTCCCATCTACGTCTCGGCCTCCCCAAAGGTCTTTTTCCCTCCGGCCTCCCAACTAACACTCTATATGCATTTCTGGAATCGCCCATACGTGCTACATGCCCTGCCCATCTCAGACGTCTGGATTTAATGTTCCTAATTATGTCAGGTGAAGAATACAATGCATGCAGTTCTGCGTTGTGTAACTTTCTCCATTCTCCTGTAACTTCATCCCTCTTAGCCCCAAATATTTTCCTAAGCACCTTATTCTCAAACACCCTTAACCTATGTTCCTCTGTCAGAGTGAGAGTCCAAGTTTCACAACCATACAGAACAACCGATAATATACATTATATACTGTACTATATGTCCCCACTTAATAAGTCTCTTTTGCGTCAATTTCGAATGACAGTTACGAGCAGCATGGTCTAACCAACCCTGGCTAGCTGTGAAATTAGGATCTCCCTCTATTACATAACTTCTTGTTTAAGTTTAGTGCTTTTTCTTGTAAAACACTGCATTCTCTCTCCACACTAAACCATAAGAATAAAGCGTCATCTAGGTATTAATGTTTTTGCTTTTCTTGTTGTTCCTCGCCTCTTAAACTATCTTTCAAAGCAATAGTCTTCAATTTCCTTCCGATTTTTCTTCCAGTCAGACATGGTTGAAGTCTCAACTGCAAACTCCGCAACAATGTTTTTTAATGATTCTCCTTTATCTATCCTGTTCAGTGCATTCAACTTTTTGCCCATAGAAAGAACCACTTTCTTTCACTTCAAAGCTATTTGACACACAAAACCTCGGGAACAGTAGAAAACGATGTCGTACCTAACTTGAGCAGTGAACTATTGAAACTGTTTGGAGCAGCGGCAGGGATTGATTGACGGATATCTACCAAGTGGCCTGTGACAACCTTGACAAACACCCTCGCGCAGTGCATATAGTGCTTTGGAAGAGCTGATGGCGGTCGGTAATCTGACAGTCTTCAATATTGTGACAGCGACGTGAGAATCGAACTCACGACCAGCGTCCCGCAAGAAAGCAGATCGCACGGGCTCCACGGAACATTGGGTGACGTCGCGCGGTGGAGAGAAGGGAGAGAGGGTGTATTACGTCACGCGACGAGTCTGCGCGCGCAGCTGCTACGCAGTGGATGTGGAACGACCTTCCCGATTATTCCAGACGTCTGTCGATGTAGAGATATTGAGATAATTCTCTACACACCTGTAGAAGGTTCTCGCAACTATGATTTTGCTATAAAAGAGCAGGCGCCAGCGAACTAGACAGAGTCTTCAGAGTTTTCAGTTATTCCGTCAGTGAGTAAGCCAGAGCAAGCAAGCCAGAGTTCGACTCGAGTGTGCGTCCGCATCTGCGTCAGCATCCGAAGGCCTGAGTTCGAGTGCAGTGGACCGCAGTTGGAGGGACCTGAGTTCGAGTGCAGTGGACCGCAGTTGGAGGGACCCGAGTTCGAGTACAGTGAACTGTCTCTGAAGGTCTGTGGTTCGAGATACTGTGAACTCGAGTGACTGAGATAGAAGAACTGTGAACTGAGAACTGGTAGTTCTGATTTGTAAATAGTGCTTTGTAAATATTAGTTAAGATTAACAGTTCATTGTTGTGCGTAATAATCCAAGTAAACTGTCATTGTCGTCGGTGGAGTGCTATAACGAATACTGTGTTGAGTGATGATCCAATTGTTGCCGAGAGCGTTTAAGGCGAATTGTAGAAAGGAATTATTGTTGTGAGGAATAAATTACATTGTTGTCACTAATAAAATTTACACTGGTGTCAGAATCGGGATATTATCGACAATGGAGAACCTACAGCAGATCCTGCAAGCCATCGCGGAAATGAAAGCAGAAATGAAAGACGAAATGAACAAGCACATCAGTGAGGTGAAAAGTGACATAAGTGAAGTGAAAGGCGACATAAGCGGAGTGAAAGGCGACATAAGCGGAGTGAAAGATGACGTCACTACACAAATCGAAGGTGTTTCGGCCCACGTAGATGGAATTGTCGCCATTGTGAGAGACGAACTTAAGGCCGATCTGGATAAACTAAACCAGAATTTTACAACTATAAACGAGACAGTAGCCGAGTTGAGACAGGATGTAGACCATTTCGACGGAAAAATCCGCGATCTCGAGCGTCGTCAAGAGCAGACGAGTGAGGTGATGGACCGACATGCTGAAGAAAACAAGCACATACTCACGTTGATGGACCGACATGCTGAGGAAAACAAGCACATTCTCGCGTTGGTGGATCGCCAGGCTAGAGAACATAAACAGATAGTTGCCGAGGAGGTGCGACGTGCCATGCAAGAAGCGGCCACAGAGTTGAGGACTCCATATAGTGGCCCTGCGGAATCATCGCCTTCAGCCAGACATCACAACGTCAAGACGCCGAAGTTCGACGGTACGACGTCTTGGGCGATATTCCGTCGCCAGTTCGAGGCCATCGCAGAGCACAATGGGTGGACGCCAGCAGAGAAAACCACTCAGCTGCTGGCCGCGCTTCAGGGACAGGCGTCGGAGATTCTTCACAGCGTTCCAGAAGATGGGACAGCCACTGAGATAATGGCGGCCCTGGAGGGACGTTATGGTGACCATCAACTTGCTGCAGCATTTAGGACCCAGCTAAAAACGAGGGTCCAAAAGTCAGGCGAGTCCCTGCAAGAATTCGCGATGGCGGTGGAACAACTGGCCCATAAGGCGCTCAGGGGCCTACCTAATGATTTCATCGCTGGAGAGGCGGCCTACACCTTCGGCAGCGGAGTTCGAGACCCGGAAATAAAACAACAGCTACTCTTAGCAGAGCATCGCACCATCAACGCAGCTCTGGCGGCGGCCCTCAGGATGGAGGCAGCCAAGTTGACTGCGAACGTCTCGGCATCGCACCGGATTAGGAGCGTCGCGGCGGCCGACGTCGAGGATCGTCAACCGAAATCACCCGAGCGACGAAGACGAGGATTGCCTACCTGCTGGTCCTGCGGCGAGCCTGGGCACCTGAGGAGGGACTGTGACCGATCTGGTCACAAACAGGAAAACTAAAAGGGGCCGATGCGATGAGGGGCACGTCGGCGCCGTCATCACCATCCCCTCGGCTGATCTTGAAGACGGTTAACAGAAGATGCGACGATGGGCTGATTGCTGACGGATGGATAAGAGGCCGCCCATGCAGAGTACTGGTAGACACCGGGGCGTCGCTCACTATCGCCAGACCGGAAGTCGTGCGTGGACTACCTGGGAGGACGCCGCTGCGCCGGTATGAGCTACGTACTGCCTCAGGCGAGAACCTGCCCATCCAAAGAGAGGTTTTCCTGGACTTGACCTTGGGAAAGAGGAGACTGGAGATGTGGGTGTTCGTCGCCAACATCACTGAAGACGTCATCCTGGGACTCGACGCCATGCGGATCTTCGATGCAACGGTGGACGTCCGGCGCCGTATCCTCCGTTTTGGTCAGGATGAAGTGTTCCTGAGGGACGTCGAAGACCAACCCATGGCCAGCAGACTCACCTTGGAGAATCAAGTGACAATCCCAGCAGGCTGCGAGATGGTGGTGACGGCAAGACTGGACGGACAACCTAAGAGAAACCTGCTCCTCGATTCGCAAACAACTCCGATAGATGGGGTTTATGTGGCCAGATCCCTACTACCGAATCAGAAGATGGTACCAGTGAGGGTCCTGAATGTCACCAATCGGGACAAGGAGGTGCCTAGTGGAACTGTACTAGGTAACGTCGAGCCGGTGGTGTCTGTGACGTCGCTGGCAGAAAACGAGGAGTGTCACCGACCACGTCCAGATCTAGACCCATCACTGAAAGAGCTGGCTCGAGAATTGCCGGCGAATTTAAGCAAAAGAGAAAGAAGACAAGTCCACGATCTACTGACAGAATTTCAGGACGTGTTCAGTCTGTCTGAAAATGACTACGGGAGAACGGAGAAAGTTCAGCACCGCATCGACACCGGAAATGCTCGCCCAATCAGACAACCTCCTCGACGCGTCCCTCTAGCTAAACAGAGGGAGATTGACAGCCAACTGGAGGGCATGAAAGCAAGAGGGGTCATCGAGGAATCCGACAGCCCTTGGTCATCACCTGTGGTGCTGGTGAAGAAGAAGAATGGGGACCTGCGTTTCTGCGTGGACTATAGAAGACTGAATGACGTCACCAGGAAAGATTGCTTTCCCCTTCCACGAATTGACGACACCTTGGACACCCTGGCCGGAGCAGAGTGGTTCTCGACGTTGGATCTCAAGTCAGGATACTGGCAGGTGGCGCTACATCCGGAGGACAAGGAGAAAACGGCATTCTCTACAGGCCAGGGACTATGGCAGTTCACCGTTATGCCGTTCGGCCTCTGCAACGCCCCGGCTACATTCCAGAGACTAATGGAGTCCGTAATGAGAGGCCTGACATACGACACCTGTTTGCTGTACCTTGATGACGTCATCGTGGTGGGCAAGACTTTCAGCGAGCAGCTGTTGAACCTGAGGAAAGTGTTCGAGAGACTGCGACAAGCCAGGCTGAAGTTGAACCCGAAGAAATGTCATCTATTCCAGAAGAAGGTCAACTACTTGGGACACGTAGTAGGGACCAACGGAGTGGCCACGGACCCGGAGAAGCTACAAGCCGTCAGAGGATGGCCGAGACCAAGGGACAAGCAGGAGCTGCGCCGCTTTCTCGGCCTCTGCACTTATTACAGAAGGTTCGTAGCTGGGTACGCCAACATCGCTAAGCCTCTAACCCAGCTGACCGAGGAGAAACGACAATTCCAGTGGACAGACGAGGCGGAGTCATCCTTCCAGTCGCTGAAAGAGGCGCTCTGCACTGCTCCTGTACTGGGATATCCCATCCCTGGAAGGAAGTTCACGCTCGACACGGACGCTAGCAACGTAGGCATCGGCGGAGTACTCTCTCAGGAACAGGACGGGCAAGAGAGGGTGATTGCCTACTTCAGCCGAACACTATCCAAGGCTGAGAGAAACTACTGTGTGACGCGTAGAGAACTTCTTGCCATTGTGGAAGCCCTGAAGCACTTCCACAAATATTTGTATGGCCAGGAATTCCATCTGAGGACAGACCATTCTGCACTCACCTGGCTATTGGGCTTCAAGAATCTGGAGGGGCAGACCGCCCGTTGGGTTCAACGTCTGCAGGAGTACAACTTCACCTCTGAACACCGACAAGGGAAGAAACATTCCAACGCCGATGCCCTGTCACGACGTCCGTGCCAGGATGGCTGCAAACACTGCCTGAAAGTAGAAGAGCGGGATGGCGCCCACGCAGTCCGAGCAATTGCCGCCCAGCCGAGCCCAGGATGGGATAACGCCGCCATAAGGAGGGAGCAGCTGGAGGACCCAAACATTGGACAGCTACTACGTGATGTGGAGTCCGGCCAGAGACCAGTATGGGCCGATATCTCCAACCGTAGCACCACTTACAAGAGCTACTGGGCCCAGTGGGAATCCTTCACTGTCAAGGACGGTATCCTGAAGAGGATTTGGGAGTCGGCCGATGGAAGGACCCGCATAGAACAACTTGTCCTGCCCAGGAGCAAGGTGAAGGAAGTGCTGGAGGAGACTCATGCTGGAGTGACTGGAGGCCACCTGGGAGCCAACAGGACGCTGGACAAGTTAAGGCAGAGGTTCTATTGGTTGCATCAGAGGACCGACACGGAACAATGGTGCCGAAGATGCGACACCTGTGCAGCCAGTCGCGGACCAAGGACCCGCAGCAGGGGAGCCATGCAGCAGTACAACGTGGGAGCTCCTTTTGAGAGGATCGCCATCGACGTTGCTGGACCGTTCCCGGTCACGGATCGCGGGAACCGCTACCTGCTAGTCGCCATGGATTACTTCACAAAATGGCCAGAGGTGTACGCGATTCCCAACCAAGAGGCTTCGACGGTGGCCGACGCGCTGCTTGACAACTTCATCTGCCGATTCGGGGTGCCCCGGGAATTGCATAGCGATCAGGGGCGCAACTTCGAATCCAACCTGATGGGAGAATTGTTCGAGCGTCTGGGGGTGCATAAAACCAGGACCACTCCCCTCCACCCACAGTCCGATGGTATGGTGGAACGCTACATCAAAACCTTGGAAGAGCATCTGCGGAAGGTGGTGTCCAACCATCAACGAGACTGGGATGCCAGAGTCCCACTGTTCCTCTTGGCCTACAGAGCTTCGGTCCACGATACAACAGGGATGACACCGGCAAACATGGTCTTCGGGAGAGAGCTGCGCCTGCCCTGTGATCTGCTGTTTGGCACGCCACCCAGCGCCGACCAGCCAGCGACTGACTATGTGGCAGAACTCACCGAGAAGTTGAATGGAATTCACCAACTGGCCAGAGAGCACCTCAAGATGGCCAGCGACAGGATGAAGGTGCGCTACGACAGATTAGCCAACTCTGCAGGATTCCAGGAGGGCGACCTGGTGTGGCTGTATCGACCTACCAGGACCAAAGGGAAATCACCAAAGCTGCAGCGTGCCTGGGATGGACCATACCGCGTGGTGACCCGGATCAACGACGTGGTGTACCGGATCCAGCGACAACCTCGAGGGAAGATGATGGTGGTGCATCTGGACCGATTAGCAGCCTACCAAGGGACTGCCCGGGACGAGCAGCCCTAAGGAGGGGGCAATGTGACAGCGACGTGAGAATCGAACTCACGACCAGCGTCCCGCAAGAAAGCAGATCGCACGGGCTCCACGGAACATTGGGTGACGTCGCGCGGTGGAGAGAAGGGAGAGAGGGTGTATTACGTCACGCGACGAGTCTGCGCGCGCAGCTGCTACGCAGTGGATGTGGAACGACCTTCCCGATTATTCCAGACGTCTGTCGATGTAGAGATATTGAGATAATTCTCTACACACCTGTAGAAGGTTCTCGCAACTATGATTTTGCTATAAAAGAGCAGGCGCCAGCGAACTAGACAGAGTCTTCAGAGTTTTCAGTTATTCCGTCAGTGAGTAAGCCAGAGCAAGCAAGCCAGAGTTCGACTCGAGTGTGCGTCCGCATCTGCGTCAGCATCCGAAGGCCTGAGTTCGAGTGCAGTGGACCGCAGTTGGAGGGACCTGAGTTCGAGTGCAGTGGACCGCAGTTGGAGGGACCCGAGTTCGAGTACAGTGAACTGTCTCTGAAGGTCTGTGGTTCGAGATACTGTGAACTCGAGTGACTGAGATAGAAGAACTGTGAACTGAGAACTGGTAGTTCTGATTTGTAAATAGTGCTTTGTAAATATTAGTTAAGATTAACAGTTCATTGTTGTGCGTAATAATCCAAGTAAACTGTCATTGTCGTCGGTGGAGTGCTATAACGAATACTGTGTTGAGTGATGATCCAATTGTTGCCGAGAGCGTTTAAGGCGAATTGTAGAAAGGAATTATTGTTGTGAGGAATAAATTACATTGTTGTAACTAATAAAATTTACAATATAGTCTGAGACAAAAAAAATTATCCGGATTGATGAGGGTCAGATGAACAAGGTCCTACTGTAGACCCTTCTTTCTTTCCAATTTTCCCCTCATCTCTCTATGTATTATGATGAAACAATGTTATAATTATTTTGCGGAAAAATCTTTGAATGTAATGTGTCTCAATTGCTTCACATATTCGATTTCATTGACTTAGATATACTTTGCATGGATAGTTAGCTAATTATGACATTATAATTGTGTGCAGAAATCTCTTCTCTGGGATCCGAGATTACAATGTGGCTGAAGCATGATCATCTTATAGGCTATATCTCCTTTTTTTTTTTATGTTGGTCCAAAAGTTAGTGTGCTAGTTACTGTGCTCCAAGATGGATGTAAGTAAAGTTGAACAACGGTCATACATGAAAATTGCAGTTTTTCAGGCAGAAATGCTCGTCAGTGTCATTCTGAGCTACAAGAACCATTGCAGCAGTGAGGGTGGGAGATCTTGGAACATCCTCCCTACTCACCTGACTTTGATATCATCTGCAATTGAAAAAGCCACTGTGTGGGAAGCAGTTTGCAAACAGGGAGATCTTAACAGCGTTTCGATGAGAGGTGGTACACAAAGATGAATCGCACATAGCTGATGGTATTCAATGCCTGCGTCGTTGGCAAAGATGTGTGGAAGCCTTGGAGGATTTTTTTGAAGGGTGTTAGCTGTGAATAATGTACTTTGTTTCTTTTTATGCATAATAAAACTGATTTCTATTTACTTATCTTTCAATGTTCCTTCCTCATTGTCTCCTCTACCCAGACCCTATTTGGTACTAACATTGCGAAGCACATTCCAGTGACCTTCAATCGCATATAGTGAATTCCTATTCCTGCAGCATTATTGGCTGATACAATATAGTTGCCATGATTTATGAAATAACCCTCGTATAATTAAATAATTATTTCTGTAAATATCCACAATTTTAATGTAATATGTGCATAAATAATGAACATGAGTTATACAGTTAAATATTAAATCTTTATTTAAAACATTACTCTTATTTACTTGAAATAATTAAATTTGTGGAAAATTAGATTTTTCTTTCTTGGTTTTAATATTAATTTAATTTTTGTTGTTGGCCCATTTTTTGTTATATATGTTGGTTACTTAACGAGTTTTACTTATTCTTAAAGGTATTTATTTGCTTTTAAATGATTTTATATGCAAGTTTTTGCGTGATTTTAGTAGTTAATGATTGATTTATAGTTTAATTCGCTGTAATAAGGTGGTTTAATAATTTTCTTGATTTGTTTTTAGAAATTATTTCAGGTCAAGATGCTGTTTATGATTTGGTGGAGGTGGATTATATTTATTATTGTATTAGTTGAAATTTTGGTATGAAGTTGGATTTAATTAATAATAATAATAATAATAATAAATTTATTTATTTTGGTGGTGTTAAGGCCATTAGGCCTTCTCTTCCACACTACCAGGAATATGTATACATACAGCGAAAAAACAAATTAACATTCATTCGGACAAAACAATAACGTTTACAATAACAATAAAACAAAACAAAAAAGATCATGCAAAAACATTAAAAATTTTAAATTTGTTACTATTAAACCGAGCTTAAGATCTATAGGCCTACAAAGTTTGAGATTGGAAAAAACTTACATGATTTAGAAACTTAGGAAAATATCAAAGTGATTATGGCATCTTTTCTGTTTGTGTGTGTACATCCTTGTATTTTAACGCTATTACTGAAAATGTTTCTTCATATTCTGCAAGTTATAGTAACTTAAATGTATATAAAAAATTATGCTATTTTAGGGTGACCAGATTGCCAAAATAAAAAAAAAGGACACATTAAAGTTGACATGAATCAACATTTTATCTAAACATTCATTATTACTTGTGTTTGTATAATGTCAGTGAGAAATAAAGTCCAGTTTTACTTAGATGTTCAGCATAAAATATAATATAGGCCTATATCAAGTGCGGACGATAATTATATGAATCATTCATGAAAATATGGTTACAACACAGCTTTCGCTTTCGTAGGCCTACCTCAAAATTTAATACCATAGCATAATATAGTTACATAAACATGTGTTCCAATAGAGAAAATTATCTATTACAATATTAATAATATACAAAAATACTCACTTCTGTTAAAACATTTCAATCCCTATCTGAACTTTATAACAAGATATAATACAAAAAACACAACAATTGAAAATACAAACAGGTAAAGAATATAATAATTATGTCTGCCTTTTGCAAGTCGTAACACTCTGTTCATTGTATTTCCTAAAAATCCACCAGTCTTCTCAAAGTCATCATCCATTTCACGCAATAATTTATCTTGATATTTTACTTCATCACCAATATCCAATGATAGCGATTTTAGCATCCGCACTTTATCCTTTAGTTCATCAGTCATTGCATCATTCTCCTGTTCTAATGTATCTCCTCCACTATATTGTGGAAGTGGTTGGTAGTAATGTCCACTTCCATTAGCTCTCCTCATTCTGAATTTTTGCGAATTAACGTTATGCAATTATCTTCCTGCAACAGAGAATTTCGAAACATAATAATAAAATTTTGTTACATGTAGGCCTAATCAAAATTATTACATTTATATTACAAATAACAGATGGAAGTGGAATTATAACCATTTCCTATCATATCGTCACTATTAAGTTCAACATTTAAAATAAGCTACAATTGACAAACGTACACGTGAACCTATTGGTTTCTCACCTTTTTTTTTTTAATATATTCAAACGTTTATATTCTTTCCCATTTACAGAATGTCATGCAATTAATTTAAGGTTATGTACACAACATACAACTACGTACAATAGCGGCCACGTAGTTTAGACAGTCGTTCACAGACCAATATGCAGCGGGTCGCAAGAGTGGTCGCAACATATAGCGGGTAGCGGTAGTACGTGGTGTTTTGTCTTTGGTTTGATTTTCAGATGCGTAAAACAAAAATTAATTTACCTAAATATCCCTGGATTGGTATGTTGCCCTAAAGAGGACAAAACCATTGATATTGATATATCTTACAGTAAAAACTGTTGATCTGAGACAAGATCTCAAACTTTCCTACGCCAGTGTACGCATTTCTCTCTTTCTTAAATATCTAAATTGTAAATTTTTGTGCCACAAAATTGTCTATCCTTGCAGAAAGTTTCGGAAAGGCGGACAGAAAACCAATGATTGCAGAAAGCGCCAAGGTTGCGATTGCGAACAACGGCGAAGCTGTAGAAAACATTCAGAACAAAGATTATAAAATAGGATATCGTTTATACGCGTTTTTCTCTACAGTATATATACAAAATTTAACTATGTAAAGATCATGATAAACTCTTTATTACATAAAAATCAGCAAAGGTCTTTAGTACTATAAAATAAGGTGTATAGCACAAAATTTGTTGCCTAGAATAGTGGATCATTGGAAACTACTTCATTTCCGAACACTGCCAGATCCGAAGCGATTCTTTTTTGTTTATTGTTAAGTATATTGAACAATGTATCGGTAGAGAGCAGCACCATATACAGCTCGGCTCTGTTGCTGTAGGCTGTTAATGCTGTTGTTTTATACAAAATGTCTAGTGCTTCATTGGAAAGTAAGATATTAAATCTCCAAGCGCGCCTGAAAGCAGAAAACGAAATTAGAGATAGAGACAAAATGCCAAAGGACTTCAGCCATGTCGTGAGAAGTCCTGGACCTGGATCTGGTCGCAGGCCCAAACAGTGTAAGTGGTAATCAACTAGTAAGAAACAAGTTAATTTATTGCATTATTTGAATAATATAACCATAATTTGACAGTAACTGTTTTACTCAAATGAGTGATAACCTTTTAGAATACCTTACTAGATTGAAATCTAGTAACTTCATAAGTGATTGGTCTATTTGGATAGCGTCCCAGACGTAATGATTTATATCTTCTAGGTTAGATGTTCAGTATTTGTTTACTTGTTGACGAAGCTTACTTGTATATAAATATTGTTATGATGATAAATAAAATAGTAGAAATGAATGTAGATAGAACCGTGAACTTAAATACACTTATAATAATAGGATATCATGACACTCATTATGAATTGATTGTTTATCGTTTTTAGATTCTTTATTGTGTCATTGCTTGAGGATTTTTTATTCGCAGTATTTGAATTTACATTATATGTACATATGTGCGTGTATTAATCGTTGAATTGGGGGTGGAATTGTAAACATAATTTCTATAGTGTGATTGTTGGATTGACATTTCACTTCCTCTTTTCTTGATGTACATATTGTTGTCCTAAATGTTATGATTTTGATGAGTTAGTATTGAGACTGAACATTTAGTTGCATTTTGTGACATGAATTTATATTAAGTTAAATAAGATAATACAAGACTATATGGCTTCTGTTAGTACAGCCAGACTTAGAACTAACAAGTTGAAGATAGTAGACCTACTTTTATCCGATATTTGTTTTCTGTTCGTACACTTTTCTAATTTTCGGCAGTGTAAAACTTTTATTAAAGCTTAAAAAAATTACGTATTCGTTATTACTGTTAACAATAATGTAGACCTAAACCACATGGACATTTACGGTATTGTCTTTACCTAAATTCCTGCAACTGCTCTTTGTACGTCAATGTGTAGGCCTACGATTTGTACGGTATCATAACTTGAAAAGTAGATTACACTTGTAGGGCGTTACAGCTCATGAATTCGTACGTCATTTTATGTTATTAATATTTTGAACCTATGTAGGCTAATCTTATAGTGCAATTTGGTAATTTAATGAAATCTGTAGAAATAGGCCTAGTTGATAGTAAATTGAAATTATATCTGTTTCTGAGTATGCAGTCTCGTGATTAACGAAACTATTAAATATCACGCCTTATTTTTTGCGTAGCATAGGTACCTTCAGATCCTCTACTAATAGACAGTTGTAGTAGGTTGATTAAAAGCAAGCTGATTTTCACTAATGGTATTTTATAATGTGTATAAGAAGACTTGTCTTATTTTGTACCTAGTTGTTCAATTATAAAATGTAAATTTATGCGAAATTAGATAAGTTGTAGCTTCGAAATTTCTTTTTCGCATTCTGTATAGCCTATCTACATATGGTGCTCAGTTTCCTTTCAGTGATGTTAGATGAAACTGAATTGATATCAAAGGATCTATGAGCACAAAGTTTCTCTGTTTGAAGTTGGATAATCACTTGAACAGGAAAACACACATAGAATATGAGTTATGGAGTAATGATTAGCATGTCTGACTGTGAAACAATCGGGCCTGGTTCAAATCTTGGTTGGGGTTTTTACTGGGGTTTTCCCTCAACCAATTGAAGCAGAATTGCTGAGTAACTTTCGGTGTTGGACCTCAGACTCATTTCGCCATCATTAATTCACATATCATCATCCATACCACATCCCGAGTTAAGTTCACTGTGTGGTGTGCTGTACTTGTGCAAGAGCGCAGCTGTTCAGCTATCCAATCATTCATAGGAAAGGAGTGGTAAGCACAAAAGCCTCAGGCTGCAGTGTAAGTCTTCGGGTCCTTCCTCTGTACAAGAGGAAAAAAAAAAGTAAAAAAGAAAAAGAACTGACTGGTGCCGACAATGAGTGCTACTGAACTGAAGACGCAAATGCTATCAGTGAAAGAGACTGATTGCTGATTGGTCAGTTCCATTTCCCATAACGGGAGTGCATTGACGTGAAAACTAATTTGTAAGCTCTCGTCTAACCTGAACAACCTACCACGTCTTTTATGCTAGATGGATCTTTCCAAAAGAACTTCGATTCCAAGAAATTGGGTGAAATCAGGCGGCGAAGTTGAGATGATGCCGAGACACAGAAGGCTTTGAGAATGGTGTCAAGTAGCACCGAAACAGTTGTAAGCCGCACATGCTTACGTAATTATTTATATTCAAGTGTTAAAAGTAGTGTACGAAAGATTCAACATGGTATATTTATTTATTAAGAGAAATTGTGAAAAGTATTTCCAAAACAAAGAGAAGGTGTATTTTCATGTCTAGTTAGTAACAATAAAGTTAGTTATTGCGTGTGAGTGGCAGGAACATGGTTTATTCAGATTTATCCCAACACAGACACTTCACCCACAGCCATTAGTACCAACTGTGCACGGAAAATGGTAACACGCCAATAGATTAGACTGCACTGATACTGTAAATAATGCCATTTATTGTAATCATATTGAATAAATAATTTCCACTTATATCTATTTTAATTTTTAATGTTACATTTTATCTCAATGTAAATCAAAAGAATATTGAAATATCACTCTGTTGTAATTTTTTGCATACATGTACACAGATATAAACGTATAATATACATAATAAATTTTCTTATAAAAGAAACATTCCAGTACCACGTGAAGCATAGTTAAGCTGATAGTGTTTTATAGTAGTAATTGACCATATTAAATTATCAACTAGGTCTGTTGTAAATAACTGATATCTCGAGAATTTTTGTACTGCACTCATCCTGCAACCACTGACAAGCTGAGAAGGTGGATTGAAGAGGAAATCACTAACATCCCTGCTAAAGTGTTATGAAATCTGCATCGACATGGGGAACTATTAAAAATGGAATTCCTCAAGGATCAATATTAGGCCCCCTACTTTTTCTAGTATTTATAAATGATCTTATCCCCCTAATAAAAGATGTAAGTCGTCCCATATTATTTGCAGATGACACAAGTATAGTAATTACAGCCAATAACTCCAACACATTCCAATCTTCAACAGAGGAAATTCTCTTCAAACTATGTGACTGGTTCTGAGTCAATAAATTGGTATTAAATTGTAACAAAACTAACATAATTCAATTTAAATCCTGTCCAAATTGAACGTCGCAAATTTCTAGCGCAATAATTAACAATACATCCCTATTAGAAACAACAACAACCAAATTTCTTGGCTTAAAAATCGATAATGTGTTAAATTGAAAAAAATCATATTAAAGAAATTACCCCCAAACTAAATTCAACTTGTTTTGCTATTAGGTCTATGCAAAAGATAGTAAATATCAACAGGGCTGGACAAAATACTGACATCCAAGTATTTCAAATACAAATACAAAATACTTTAAATAATTGTATTTGAAATACAAATACAAAATACTTAAAAAAAAAAAACTAACCAAAATACAGTTAATAAATTGGTATTAAATTGTAACAAAACTAACATAATTCAATTTAAATCCTGTCCAAATTGAACGTCGCAAATTTCTAGCGCAATAATTAACAATACATCCCTATTAGAAACAACAACAACCAAATTTCTTGGCTTAAAAATCGATAATGTGTTAAATTGAAAAAAATCATATTAAAGAAATTACCCCCAAACTAAATTCAACTTGTTTTGCTATTAGATCCATGCAAAAGATAGTAAATATCAACAGGACTGGGCAAAATACTGACATCCAAGTATTTCAAATACAAATACAAAATACTTTTAAAAAACTAACCAAAATACATTTGTATTTCAAATACTCAAAATACATTTGTATTTCAAATACTCGATACATTATATAGGCCTAAAGAAATAAGAATATTACTGAAAATCTAAAATATTATATTAACATTAAAAGTATTTTTACCTTGAAGTTTTATATAAACACTGTAACTGAACATTCTTCCTTTTCCCAGTCAGCAATGAAATTATGCTATATATGAATAATTACTGCTCCCTTTGAAAACAACCAATTCCTCAAAAAGTTCGTCAGATAAGGATCCCCATGCTTGTGAATGAATCCTGCAAAACAGAACAGTCTTTCTACAGGCGCAGAGGAACACAAACTTGTATTATATTTATAAAAGCTTGTTTCACTATGGGTAATTCTCTAGAGTGCACAGGGTTCTCCCTTGAAGAATTGTATGAGCTCATACTCCTCAGCAGACAAGTTCTTTTCTTTTTGCTTTTCAAAGTCTGTTTTACTTGAGTTGAAAACATAAAAATTGTTTTCATCGTCTTCCTCATCTGAACTGACCAAAGATGTAGCAGATAACTCCTCAGTTGATTTCACACACATATTCTGTATCCTCTTCTTATCATTTGGTGAGGCAGTGTCAGGTAGCCATCTCATCTTAAATGATGGGTGGAAGCAAGTTGCCAAAATAGCTTAATTTGCTTCTGGGATCAGATCAAACATTGCTTTAAATCTTGATGAAAGTGAACTTATTAGGAATGGAGTTACTTGGAATAGATGGCATAGATTGCTAGGTAACAGAATATGTAATCTGTTTTTAAGGGAATTTAATGTGGACAAAAGTTGGCCGTAATAGCACGTCTTCTCATTTTGTATTAAATTAATGGCTACGGCAATGGGTTTCAGAACTGCACACTATTCTTCAAGGTACTGAAATTCAACATCTTTGAAGGTTGGCAGTCCCAGTTTTTCACATATAGGCCTACTGTTTATATCATGTTTGAATTGCAATATTTGAGAGATTGAGTCATAAAGAGAATTCCATCGAGTTGAGCAAGGAAACTTTAATGAATATTTCAAGACATCTGATATAATTTCTGAGTATTTGAGTCTCCTAGACGCATTGTATAATGCTAAACATTTAGCAAGTGTTGGGTGTTGGATCCTTGATGCTGTTTGAGATTTCTTCATGGCATTAAGGAAATCAGTTGTGGCAAGAAAACTAAGTGTATGGCTAGCACAACTGAAATGGGTAGGCAAATAAGACAAAAGTTCATTCTTCAAATCCAAATCCAAAACTTGAAGAACAAGAAGAAGAAAAAAGTATTTTGAGTATTTGAAATACAAAATACTTCACTTTTATGTATTTAAATACAAAATACACAATACTTTCGAAAATCCTTACAAATTACAAAATACAAATGTAGTTCAAATACGTATTTCAAATACTGCCCAGCCTTGAATATCGATACCTTAAAAACAGTATACTTTGCATACTTCCACTGGGTAATGAGTTTTGGAATAATATTCTGGGGAAATTCCACAGATAGTAACAGTATATTTCTATTACAAAAATGAGTAATTAGAATAATAGTAGATGCCAAATCTAGGGAATCGTGTAGGACTATTTAAAAAAACCACATATAATTCCCGTGGCTTGTCAGTATATCTTTTCATTAATAATCTGTCTCGTATGTAATCGTGAAAACTTTGTAACTAATTCAACAGTTGATAGCATAAATGCACGTCAAAAAAATGACTTTCATACTTCATCGGCAAGTCTATCGTGCTATCAAAAAGGAGTGTGTTATATGGCAGTAAAAATTTTTAATAGCCTCCTTATCGATATAAAAAATGAAACTCAAAACATAAAATTATTTAGGACCAAATTAAAGAAGTACCTAATTTCCCACGCCTTCTGTAGGTGAATTCATGATATTCAATAGCGCTTCATGAAATTGATACTAAAACTTTGTGTTGTACTAGTTGACTGTATTGTAAATCTCGTCTGTATATATTTCATCTAGACTGTGACTGTAAATTAAGACTTTATAATAGTATTAAGTTTTTTGACTTGTTCCATATTCTAGCTGTAAGCACTGTATGAATACTATGGAATGTTAATAAATACATAGAATATAATACAATACAATTCAGAATTTCCAAAACAGACTGATGGAATATGCAAGAAGAAATTATCTATACCTTAGCGATGTGATCTTTAAGAAAAAAATAATGTTGTTGTTTAGTCAACTGTCCGAAGACAAGTCTGAACCTCACATGTGATACCAAGAAGGCAACACTTATGAGGCAACTAGGCCAGGAGATAATGGGGTAGGGTGGCCAGTTCCTTTCCCCCTCCATCGCCGACTAATTACATATTACACTAGTCAGACTTCAGATGCATACAAACAATTGTTCTTCCTCTGACACATATCGTCAAGTGAGATATACTGCCTGATAATAGATGTACATATCAGTCAGAAACTCAATCAGGGGATAAAAAAACATTAATGTTATTTCATAATAGCATAATCCCGAAAAGACAAAGTATATGATTATGTCTCGTGACGAGAATATTGTACGAAATGGAAATGTAAAACTTGGAAATTTATCTTTTGAAGAGGTGGAGAAGTTCAAATATCTTGGAGCAACAGTAACAAATATAAATGATACTCGGGAGGAAATTAAACACAGAATAAATATAGAAAATGCCTGTCATTATTCGATTGAGAAGTTTTTTATCATCCAGTCTGCTGTCAAAAAATCTGAAAGTTAGAATTTATAAAACAGTTATATTACCGGTTGTTCTTTATAGTTGTGAAACTTGGACTCTCACTTTGAGAGAGGAACATAGGTTCAGGGTGTTTGAGAATAAGGTGCTTAGGAAAATATTTGGAGCTGATAGGGATGAAGTTACAGGAGAATGGAGAAAGTTACACAACACAGAACTGCACGCATTGTATTCTTCACCTGACATAATTGGGAACATTAAATCCAGACGTTTGAGATGGGCAGGGCATGTAGCACATATGGGCGATTCCAGAAATGCATATAGAGTCTTAGTTGGGAAAAAGACCTTTAGGGAGGCCGAGACGTAGGTGGGAAGATAATATTAAAATGGATTTGAGGGAGATGGGATATGATAGAGAATGGCTTAATCTTGCTCAGGATAGGGACCAATGGCGGGCTTATGTGAGGGCGGCAATGAACCTCCGGGTTCCTTAAAAGCCAGTAAGTAATTAAGTAAGCATAACATGTAAGTAATTTTCATTGTTAAATTCAAGTTTTCACTTTCATTCCTTAAATTCGTTTGGAATTTTCCCATTTCTCCGCATCACCCTGTAGCTCTAGTTGGACCCTGTTCATGTAGTCATCGTGACAGAAGACAAGCACTTGCGTATGACAAAAAAGAAAGGCTATGAAGTTACTATAATATCATGTCAGATTTATAAATATTTTGGTGAAAATTTAATCTTCTATTAAGATATTACAGTAATACTCCACAGAATATTATCCAGATTAACGTTTTTTCAATAAAATGCCTCAAGAACTTCATAGACCATATAGATATCTCAGTTTAATGTTTTTCGGATTTTGTTTATATGTGAGCTACATGGTATTGTAGGCAAATTCTACATGTTACTACATACAACTGTTTAATTATTTGATGAAAAGGAAGTGATATTTTATACACCTTTATGTCCTTTTTTTATTTCGAATAAATTTTATTCAGCTTCCTCCAAGTGAAGGCTCCCTAGAAGTCAAAGCTTACCATAAAATTTTTGTTATAATAGAAAAAAAAAAGAAAACAATGGAGAAGAAAAAGAATAAGAAATAGCACAATTAGAAATAATTGGAAAAGACTAAACAAAACATCATTAATTCCAGAAGGAACATAAAATTTCCTAGTATCTATTAGCTATTGGGTGATCACAGTCGTCTATTTGCAAGACCCAACTTAAGTGAGCAGATCGCCATAGCAAAGAGATCAATCTGTATAACTGTAGAGATGGTTTCTTAGGATTTTTATAGATCCCTTCACTGCAGACATAGATACTTTAGTGACAAGAGTTTGTCCTAGACCAAACTGCTTACAAAAATGCGCGAATCTTTTTGTGATGGTTTCTCTAGCCCCAATTAGTAATCCAGTAACTTCTATTGACGTTAGATGATATTTTTCCTTATAATATGGTATAGTGGGGTCGTATATGTCGCATTTTTCCTGATGTACCTCAGCAGGTTCATTTTCGTACATTTCCATCCTTACAGTTGGATCAATTATGAATCCGCTTGTTGATCTTGTCGGGATAGCGATGATGTCAATGCGCCTTGAAGACCCATTTGTGGACAAACCATGGACCTCCTCTTCTACTTGGTAGTTTGTTGTATTATTTATTTATTAGGAATTTTTTCAGTGCTGAGATTTTCTTCTGTCAAGAAATATTTCATTATTTTTTTTTTTAATAAATATCAGACCAATAATCTGAAAGTTAGAATTTATAAAACAGTTATATTACCGGTTCTTCTGTATGGTTGTGAAACTTGGACTCTCACTCTGAGAGAGGAACATAGGTTAAGGGTGTTTGAGAATAAGGTGCTTAGGAAAATATTTAGGGCTAAGCGGGATGAAATTACAGGAGAATGGAGAAAGTTACACAATGCAGAACTGCACGCATTGTATTCTTCACCTGACATAATTAGGAACATTAAATCCAGACGTTTGAGATGGGCAGGGCATGTAGCACGTATGGGCGAATCCAGAAATGCATATAGAGTGTTAGTTGGGAGACCGGAGGGAAAAAGACCTTTAGGGAGGCCGAGACGTAGATGGGAGGATAATATTAAAATGGATTTGAGGGAGATGGGATATGATGATAGAGATTGGATTAATCTTGCACAGGATAGGGACCGATGGCGGGCTTATGTGAGGGTGGCAATGAACCTTTGGGTTCCTTAAAAGCCATTTGTAAGTAAGTAAGTAAATATCAGACCAATAACATAGGCAGACCACAAGGATCTCGAATTCTAGAAAATTGAAATTTCTGAGTGTACGAAGAATAGTAAGTGATGTATAAATTTTGAAAAAAGTGATAGGGAACTTCTAATTAAAACTTCTTCTTTCTCCTACCTCCCACTTCATAATTGCCCTTGGTAAACTACTGTCAGGCATTCTTATTACATGTTAATACCACTTTAATCTCGTTATTAATTTTCTTCAGGAATATTTACTTTACGTATATGATTTCACTTATAACTGCCTCTTTTATTTTATGTTATGTTTTAGAAAATTGCTTTCAGGTTTTGAATTTATGATGTAATGCATTATAATTTTTCGCATTTATAATAATGAAACCTGGACTCCATGTTAGCATTATTGTAAAACACTGATTTTCAAGAACAAAATATGGACATGAAGAGGGGAAATCCTATAGATACTTGCAAAAATTCATGCAGTACTTTATAGCGAACATACAATTCTACCATTCCATATTACCTCCAAAAGTACCAGCTAGAAGAGCTTAAAGTAATCGGACTTCTGGTTGGAGCAAGAGGTACCGCTACTCTCTTCATGAAAGATGTGTTTAAGAGGCTTGGAATACCTACATCTATTATTCCGATTGTAACTTCAGCTGCATTGAAAGGATCAATTGCTCTCCTGAAGCATCACCTATATTCGAAATGAAACCAAGTTCAATAGCATTCTTTACTTTTTTGTAACACTTGCCTCTCTAAAACTAGGTATATTTCCACCAGTCACAAAATGTATTTGCAGCTATGTACTTGTAGGACTTTCATTGTCAAAACAAAATTAATGGTTCACTGAACTTGTAAACATTTATATGGTTAAGTACTCTTTGTCCCTTGTGGCAGCTCACGAATAGTGAGAAGATTTCTAAATTTCATATCGATATCTGTGGATTGACAGTGCTACTCTGGACATTGTCAAAAATAATCATTATGACATTAGGCCTGCTGTAAAATAACTTAATACAAACATGAGGGAAGAAACACGCTTACAAAGTTCTTTGTTTTCAGTGGTCGTGATTGTGAAGTTCTTGTAGTTGGAAAAAAAAAAAATCTCATCTTGGTTTAGTTTGGATGGGAAGTAAAACTGTGGGGAGATCTGATTCTATAGTTGGACAGCATATAAAACAACCCAGTCCTGAGTGAAAGCACTCTAAGCAAAATCTATTGGCTATCCTGTCCACCAATTTTACTGCCAATATGGTACATAGATGATCCATCCTCAAATAAAAAAAAAATCATCTTCACTTCTTTGCCTAAAATGGATCTTGGATCTCCTGAATTTAAGGCGACAAACGCCATCTGTTAAATCAAAAGAGATATATAATTGGTTTTTCTTCTCATTTACCACCCCCATCATGATCGCCACCTCTATCATCACTAGGGGGCAGATATTGATGACCTAAAAATCTACTTAAAATGTTCATTAAAATGCCCTTAAACTAAAGGAAAAATTACATGAAATTAAAAGAAAATGACATTTAAATATTATTCAAAGTACTCGCACCACAACTTTTTAAAAATTAGTCACCTTGTTTCAATGACTGCCCTGTAAATCTCAGAGAGAGGAGGCAACTTCCGGGAATTTGGCTAAGATAAAGGAAAAGGGCATGCAAAAAAAATGAAGGTTTTAATGGAAAACTATAGATTTTAATGAGCGTTTACAAAGTGTTTCAATCCATGTCAGTGCCTTCATTCTCTGTCTCCTCCCCCTTCCGTTCTTCACTTTTGTTACCAGATGAGGGAGTGTGAATGACAAAACAAATTGTGGGTGCAGCGTGCATTCTTGCAATCTTTGTGTTGAAAATACTGTCTACTACAGTAGATATCCCTTCCAAACCATGTTGGGGACACAACGTCCTGTTCAGAACACATTGAAAGCTTACCCCCTTCCAAACAAATTCTAACGACATCCTCGTGCTGACAAAAGAACAGTAGTGGTCAAAAACCTCACTTAAACTAAGCTGTTGTCAATCATTTTATATTACTTCCATTGTGTGTGGTGAAGCCTTCAGTGGAACGAGAGTTTGTCTTTACAGTTTCTTTCAAACTATAAAACTCGAACTTCACTGTTATTCACTTATTCAGTAGGTAATTACTACTGACCTATTTGCTTAGAAAAAAAATTTAACAGACCTATCAGTAAGAAGAAAGCAAAATCCATTCCAAATGGTCTAAAAGTTCTTCAAAGTATTAAAACTTACCAAAAAAAAAATGCCGAAAAAATATAAAAATAACCTATTAGTTCAAAACTGTAAAAAAATGCAAGGTAAATTAATTTTTTACACATCTTGATTACACAACTTTTAACACCGTATCACTTCGGAATATGTATGGTAAGACTTTCCTGTGTTAAATTTCAACGTACCTCGTTTACATGTTTCGACCTATTTATGGGTCTCTTCAGAACTCAAGAACTCTGAAGATGATCCATAAATAGGTCGAAACATGTAAACGAGGTACGTTGAAATTTAACACAGGAAAGTCTTCCCATACATATTCCAACGTAATTTTTTACGTTGATATTAACATAGAAAGGATTTCTATATTAATAGGCATCGTGCTAATGTGAAAAATAAGATGACTTTTCATCAACATCCACCCCCTAATCATCACCATTTGCCAGAAATTATCTTATAAGACTATATCTTCATGAGAACTACAATTTTAAAGATTCGAAGTTGTACATGAATAAAGGGGTAGCTCTAGAAGGAAGAAATGACAAGTTAGCACTATCCCAATTGAGAAATTTGCGTGGATAGGAGAATGGATTTTCTCTTAAAATAGGTGAGATATATAGTTTCAAGTAAAACATTCTAGATATCTTCCTACTTAAATAACATCTTAGTTTGAAAACCATTATTTTATTGTGCATTTTATAAAGCTCTGAGATCCACAGTAATACATTTTTGTTATTGAAAATATGCAACCTCCTGCATTTGAAGTCATGAGCTGCCACTGCATGAATATCCTCTGAATATGTTATCTGCATAATGCAGAATAAGTTTAATGCTATATGAAACTGCCTTCTTCTGTCGATCAAGTTATCCATTTGTAGTGATTGCAATGTGGGGTTATATACCATTGAGTTCTTCATCTGTGGAAGTTGACTTTTGGGTATTCCAGCGTATTCTTTAACTTAACATTTCCAACATTTGGGAATTAATATTAGTTCCATCATCAGGACAATTAAGTACGACCTAGAGTCACCTACTCTGTTGAGCTTACTACGAGGCGCATCCAGAAAGTAAGTTTCCCGATTTTTTCCCCTTGAAAGTAAACGTAATTAGCTGTGTCAATTGCGCATGCATAACAGATCTATGATGTATCAATCATATACCAGCCGGGCAGGTCCCGCCTGGTGCCAGTAGCGTGGCAGCAGTGGTCCGAAATGGAAGCTCTTATTCCTTCTCCCGCTGCCTGCGAGGTTCGGTCGGTGATAAAGTTATTTAATGCACAAAGCATTGCGCCAATTGAAATTCATCGGCAGCTCTGTCAGGTCTATGGGCCGAACATCATGAGTAAGCAATGGTGTGTCACTGGTGTAGGCAGTTTTCCGAAGGTCGTCAAAGTGTCCATGATGAAGAGCGCAGTGGGCGACCGTCCCTCATCAATGATGATCGTACTGAGCTGGTGCGGCAGTGCATCATGGAGAACCGTCGCTTCACGATTACGGAGCTGAGCAGCCATTTTCCGCAGATATCGCGATCCTTGTTGCATGAGATTGTCACTAAGCACCTGCTGTTCAAAAAAGTGTGCCAGGTGGGTGCCGAAAAACCTGACACCCGAACACAAAATGCAATGTTTAGGAGCAGCACTGACATTTCTGCAATGGTATCACGATGACGGCGACGAGTTCCTCGACAGGCTTGTCACGGGTGATGAGACTTGGATTTCGCACTTCACCTCGGAAACCAAGCAGCAGTCAATGCATTGGCTGCATAGTGCATCTCCGGTCAGGACGAATTCAAACAGACACTGTCGGTAGGTACGGAAAGTGATGTGCACGGTGTTCTGGAACAGGAAGGGCATTCTGCTCATTGACTTCCTTCCAAGAGGTGAAACAGTGAACGCTGTCCGTTACTGTGAAACACTGCGAAAATTGCGACGTGCCATTCAAAACAAGAGGCGTGGAATGTTTGCTGCAGATGTTGTGCTCCTCCATGACAATGCTCGTCCACATACGACTCGGCGCACAGCAGCTGTTTTGACGGAATTTGGCTGGGAGTTGTTTGATCATCCACCCTACAGTCCTGATCTTGCTCCCAGCGATTTTCACGTTTTCTTGCACCTCAAGAAATTCCTGTCCTCCGGTGAGCGTTTTGGCAACGATGAAGAGCTGAAGACGTCTGTCACACGCTGGTTCCATTCACAGGCGGCAGAGTTCTACGACAGAGGGATACAAAAGTTGATCCCACGATACGACAAGTGTCTCAATTCTGATGGTGGCTATGTTGAAAAATAGCTGAAACATTGCTGTACCTGTAGCCAATAAATGTTTTCCTGAAAGTGGTGTTCTTTTTTTTTTAAATAGGGAAACTTACTTTCTGGATGCGCTTCGTATATCTTGGGTACCCCAAATTACTTGGCTACAAGGTTGTAAAGATTCGGTAACAAACAAACATCAAAAGCTGTTCATTAATTTCAGGGGGTTATTCTTTGAGATATTTCGAACAAAAATGTTTAATACATTATTATGCAGTATTTTACGAAATAAAAAACATACCGAATCCACTATTTGCAGCAATAAAAAGAATATTTGAAAGCTGTGAAATAAAAGTCAATTTAGATTCAAAGCTAACAAAACCTACCCATATTAATTAAGAAGAGTGTTAGACAAAGAGGCCTCCTGTCTCCCACTTCATGCAACATGTAGGATCGGGTGGTTTTAATTAAACTGACTGTTTTCAGTGTGATACAGTACAGACTGTAATGATCATAGGAGTGTGAAACCTCGTAGATATGCTAATTAAGCAATGCGCACACGAATTATGCCAAAAAATAAGTTCCAAGTCTTTCCGCCAGATGAAAATATGGTGCTGTAATCAGAGATTTATATAAGGGTATAAAGGAATTTAAGAATGGATATCAGGCAAGGGTAAACGTGATCAAGGATGAGAATGGTGACTTGCTTGCAGACTCTCATTCAATACTGAACAGATGGAAAAATTATTTTGACCAAATACTAAATATACATAGGCCAAATAGAAATGATCGGGACGAAATTGAAATACAAATTGCTGAGCCATTTATACCCGCAATATTCTTTTGAGAAGATTAACTCCATATGTAGATGAAATTATTGGGGATCATCAGTGTGGTTTTAGGCGTAATAGATCAACTATTGATCAGATATTTTGTATTCGACAGATAATTAAAATGGAGAAAAAATAAGCATATAAGGGTACAGTGCATCAGTTATTCATAGATTTCAAAAAGGCATATGACTCGGTTAAGAGAGAAGTTTTATATGATATTCTTATTGAATTTGGTATTCCCAAGAAACTAGTTCGATTAATTAAAATGTGTCTCAGTGAAACTTACAGCAGAGTTCGTATAGGTCAGTTTCTGTCAGATGCATTTCCAATTCACTGTGGACTAAAGCAAGAAGATGCACTATCACCTTTACTTTTTAACTTTGCTCTAGAATATGCCATTAGGAAAGTCCAGGATAACAGAGAGGGCTTGGAATTGAACGGGTTACATCAGCTGCTTGTCTATGCAGATGACATGAATATATTAGGAGAAAATCCACAAATGATTAGGGAAAAGACGAGAATTTTACTTGAAGCAAGTACAGAGATATGTTTGGAAATAAATCCCGGAAAGACAAAATATATGATTATGTCTTGTGACGAGAATATTGTACGAAATGGAAATATAAAAATTGGAAATTTTTCCTTTGAAGAGGTGGAAAAATTCAAATACCTGGGAGCAACAGTAACAAATCTAAATAATACTCGGGAGGAAATTAAACACAGAATAAATATGGGAAATGCCTGTTATTATTCGGTTGAGAAGCTTTTATCATCCAGTCTGCTGTCAAAAAATCTGAAAGTTAGAATTTATAAAACAGTTATATTACCGGTTGTTCTTTATGGTTGTAATACTTGGACTCTCACTTTGAGAGAGGAACATAGGTTAAGGGTGTTTGAGAATAAGGTGCTTAGGATAATATTTGGGGATAAGCGGGATGAAGTTACAGGAGAATGGAGGAAGTTACACAACACAGAACTGCACACATTGTATTCTTCACCTGATATAATTAGGAACATTAAATCCAGATGTTTGAGATGGGCAGGGTATGTAGCTTGTATGGGCGAATCCAGAAATTCATATAGAGGCCGGAGGGAAAAAGACCTTTGGGGAGGCCGAGACGTAGATGGGAAGATAATATTAAAATGGATTTGAGGGAGGTGGGATATGATGGTAGAGACTGGATTAATCTTGCTCAGGATAGAGACCAATGGCGGGCTTATGTGAGGGCGGCAATGGACTTCCAGGTTCCTTAAAAGCCAGTAAGTAAGTTAATATTGTTAATACAAATGCTTTTGTGAATATGTGTTATTAATTACATTTAAAACTTTTTTTTTTTAGTGGAAGGTATCACTAAAGAAGGAACACCACAGAGATCGAGGAAACAGCTGGATCTACCAGTTAATCCATGGACGTCTATGGTGCAAAAGAATCAAGATGGTGGTGAGATTGAAAGTAAACTACAAGAGGAGATTATGAAGATGAATGGAATTTTAAGTATTGATGGAAAGGTATGTTATGTAAGACCTGTCCCTGGGCAGAACACTAATATATTAGGTAAACAATATACTGTATATATATATATATATATATATATATATATATATATATATATATATATATATATATATATATATTATATATTATTTCTCTCATTCCTTTTGCATTTGTGTTTTTTGTATTTGTATCTGTAATTTTACTACTATTTCTTATTTCCTTCTTCTCTCTGCATTTGTTTCTTGTATATGTCTATTTGTATTCTGGTAGAGAAGGCCTGATGTCCTTAACCCCGCCAGATTAAATAAGTAAATAAATTAATGAAATGGCTGGGGGGAACATTGTGCTAATCACACAATACCTCCATACTCGTTGGATGATCGTTCACCTCTGTAGAGACTTGTGAACGTAAGGTCAGCAGTCAGCTGGTTGGTCCTGGCTCTCTGTGGGCTGTTGTGGCCAGTTGTGTGTCATCTTTGTGATAATTTTTTTGGGATAATAAATCAATATCCAAACATATCTAACTATGCAAATGCATATTAATGGTATAAAGAAAAAGATAAGTGACAAAGCAAGTTTAACTTCTGCATTTAAAAGCACTTTGTTCAAGTGCAAACGTTTTGAATGTGTTATATGTGAACATATTGAAATTACACAGACATAAGAAATATGTTGTTGTTTTCTAATGCCAGGCATTTGACAATATAGTCATTTGACCTCTTGCACTCCAATATTTTTCAAAGATATTGTCATTGTTAGTCACTGATGCACAGAGTGAAAATGGCAAGTTGTAGCCGATTTAAGTGAACACCATATTTTAACGTTTTGGTGGCTACTTCATTCACACACAACCCCCAGAATGTCTGGAGGACCACACCTGCTGTTGGTCGACGGGTCCACTGGACCTAGCTGGGAGATCTTGTTGATCACCAGCTTTCCCTCCTTAAGCCACTGGAGGACGATTTTAGTGCCATAGCAGGTCAGCACTAGGAACAGAAAAATGGGGAGGGTAGGAAGGAAAGTGAAATGAACCCCTAGGCCTCGAATGCTCTAATACTGTCGGGGTCGAAGAAAGTAAGAGTTCAGTCAGAGGACTGGATAGGAAAGGGTAAAGAGAGAATTAGGTATTGAATAGAGAAAAATTATACCAAATTCGGCCAATAACTCGTCAAGCTGACCAGTGCTAATTGATGAGTAGCCCCTCCCTTTAGTTCAGCTTGTAAAATTATGCTTACTAACAGCTGCACTACGGGAAGGTAGGGATGGGACATTGGGTATTTGTCCAGGTTGGTTCCTTAAAGCCTTCAATGGGAAGGATTAATGACTCTCCCCCCTGTATTCGACAAATACTGTTTTGCAGCCACATAAGAAATATTGTTTTCTTTGTACATTATATCACTAACATGTTTCTTTTTACAGAAATACAAGACCGAGATTAAGGACTTAGAACACCAAGGTGAATTAGGAAATGGTACTTCTGGACATGTTGTTAAAATGCTTCACAAACCAAGTCAGAAGGTTATAGCAGTTAAGGTAAGTTTATGTTTTGGGTTTAGTGTGTGTGTGTTTTTTAATTAATTAATTTAACAGCATGTCCCATTACATTTGTTGTATATTACATGCTTGAATCTTTCTTAAAAACAATGTTATTTAGAATGAATACAATGTGTTATATAATACAATTTTTAAACACCAAGGCACGTAAGTGCATTAATTATACTAAAACATTATTCCTTATGGATTATTAAAATTTATACTTTCATCAAAACAATCATCATCATCATTGGCATTACGGCCCTTATAGTTTAGCCTTAGCCTTCCTCAGAACATACCACCAATCACTCCTGTCTAAAGGTACGATCACACATCGCTACTTTTGCAGCGCTGCAGTACAAAAAACTGCGCAACTCTCGTACTGCGACGTGTGAACAACGGTGCAACCCGAAAAGTAGCGGCTGCCGAACCTGCTGCCCGCTACTTTTCCATGCTGCGCGCAGCTTAGAAGTAGCGACGTGTGAACAGGGTTCTCAGGGTTGCAGCCGCAGCATTTTTGATATCGGTTTTGTTGAAACTTTTGCTGCGGTTGCAACCAGTGTTACCACCCAAATGTGCCAATGATACTTTTATTGTTTGGATATATTTTAATGTTAAATGTGATGAAAATAAATTATTTGTAACAGGTATTAAATACACAACACAGTCTGAGCATAATTGGTGACGATATAATTCATTTTTTAAATTTTCCGTAGCGTAGTTTCAAACAGGAGGGTTGCCAACATTGATTACGTGAATATACTGTTGGTTATCATTTAAGTATATAGGCGTTTTTAAAAGCTTTATAGTAAAAATAATGTCAATTTCTGAATACTAGTTAGGCCAGAAAAGCAAATAATAGATAAGTAAGCTTTCGCATGAGTTTCTTAATAATGCGAACATAACCACAAAATGTATATTGAGAAGTCAACATGGAGATGGGAACCTGCAGCATGACTGCGACTGCAAAAGTAGCGCCTTGCGTGTGAACAGACTCGCAACCTCCAGTTGCAACTTTTGCAGTACTCGGGTTGCGCAGCACGAAAAGTAGCATGTAGCGCTCTACTTTTGGCTTACGTGTGAACACGACATGCAACTTTTGCAGCTGCAGTATAAAAGTAGTGCTGCAAAAGTAGCGACGTGTGACCGTACCTTAATGCTCGTGTTCTCCATCTTTTAATTCCAGCTTTTGTTAGGTCAGCCTGAACATCGTCCAACCATCTCAATTTAGTCGTCCGACTTTCCTTCTTCCTACTGGCAATGCGTCTAGTAGAGCTTTGGGTGTGCGATTGTTCTCCATCCTGGCTACGTGTCCCAGCCACCTTCTGAGTTTTATGTCAACAACAATGTTGATATCTTTATATAATTCATATAACTCAGCATTTGTTTTGATTCGCCAAAACCCTTGCTCATAAGTAGGCCCAAAGATTTTCCGTAATACTTTCCTTTCCCAGGCATTTAAGATCTTTATTGCCCTTTCAGATATAGTCCAGGTTTCACTTCCATATACTACTATTTATTTAATAATAGTTTTATGGTAAAACCCTACCAGAAAAAGTGACGAGAGTTGTGTCTAATAAATAAATATGAATAAACATGAAATTTAGGGTAAATGGCCTTAAGGGACGCTATCAATATAATATAATGTAATATAATATGTGACCTGTTGCGCGAAAAGGGACCTAAAGTTGTAAAATGAAATTTCACAGGAGAACAAAATAACGAATTTGCGGTGTAAAAACTGCATTTCTATGTTTTGACATCTTGCGCTATCTGTAGGCTTTTTTACAAACTAAACTAGGACGTAGTTTTACAGAATGCTTCTTAAATACCTAAATCTTTCTTATAGTTGCTAAGAAAACAAGTGAAAACTTTAATTGCATTTTTCTCGAAACCACAAAAAAAAAAAAAAAAAAAATTCCGACTTTAGATCCTATTTCCTGCAACTAGTCACATATAGGTCTGAACCTTCTTAAGTAACACTAATAAGGCATCATTCATGAGACAACTAAGCCAGGAGATAATGGGGTAGGGTGGCCAGTTACTTTATTATATTATTATTTATAATACCATTCCTTCCAGTGCATTCTTCAGTAGAGAAAAGTTTGGGGCAGAAGAAATCAGATGATAGACAACATTAAAGATACAGTAGAATTTCTCGTATCTGGCAACTGTGGGATAAAGCCAGTGCCGGGTAACTGATTTTGCCGATAAATTGGAAAATACATTTATAGGTTATGTAAAGACACACTGTACTGCACAAATATTTTTCCCATGTTGAAATTTAGTAATTTTGATATATATGACCAGCCTCATGGTCCAGTTGTCAGAGCTTCTGGCTATAGTTCATGAGGTCCAGGGTTCGATTCCCGGTTAGAGCACAGGAATTTTTCCTTAAAGGGGATCATTCCTGTGTTCGTCCATGGTCTGGAATTTAGGTTAAGTTTAGATTTAAGACCTCTCCTGGCACCACATTATCATAATCATCCTATCACATCATCGGGGTAATGTAACTCCACCTTCCAGGCGCCCCAACCTCAGAAGTGGGTTACAACTAAGCCACGGCCAGGAGAGAAGACCAGAAATGTCGAAAAGACAACATGGTGGCATTGGATAAAAAAAAAAATATATATATATATATATATATATATATATATATATATATTCTTATTTTAGCTTTTCTTGAGATACACCTGGACTTCACAGTTTTTCATCAAAACAATATTACTTAAAATTAATTCAATGTGTTACACAATCAAATTTGTAAAACACGAAGACACATAAGGGGGGGGGGGGTGAGAGAGAGTGCCTGTGTGTGTGCGCACCACTATGTAAATCCTCCTCCTCGTCTGTGAATCACAGATGAGTGTATTGTTTTGTTTTTAGAGGTGTTTATTTTTTTTCCTGTACCATATCGCTATTTAATTGTGATTGATAAATTTATTTTATTTCAGCAAATGCGTAGGTCGGGCAATAATGAAGAAAATAAAAGGATATTTATGGATCTTGATGTAGTTCTCAAATCGCATGATTGTCCCTTCATTGTGCAATGCTTGGGATGTTTCATCACAGAGTCAGATGTCTGGATTTGTATGGAGCTAATGGCAACGTGTTTCGATAAATTACTAAAGAGATTGCGAAAGGCTATTCCAGAAGAAATCTTGGGGAAAGTCACATATGCTGTAAGTTACGAAATTATAAAAGTAATGCTTACATATAGTATGAAATAATTATGGTATGTTATGTTTATACATATATTATCAAATATTTGGAAGTAGGAAGGATAATGTGTTTGTTATATTCTTAGCATTAGGTGCGTACATGCGAAATTACAGTAATAGAAGGTATGAAACAGTGCATTTCTTTGTTACGAGGGGGATCCAGGAAATAACGACCGTTTTGTTGTAATAATTAAAAAAAAAAATATTTATTTGAAAAAACAAAGTCTGTTACATAACTGAAGCTTCCTTTACTCCTCTACATAATCACCACCTACATTTAAACATTTGTCGTATCTGTTCACTAGCTTTAGAATTCCTGTGTTATACTCCTCTGCCGCCAGTTCATTAAGCCAGGTGTTCACTGTCTTCTTCAACTCTTCATCACTTCCAAAACGCGTACCACCCAGAAAGTCTTTCAGCTTAGTGAAAAGGTGAAAATCGCTAGGAGCAAGGTCTGGACTATAGGGCGGATGATCAAAGATTTCCCAACCGAATTGATCCAGCAATTCTCGAGTTGAAGCAGCAGTGTGCGGGCGGGCACAGATTTTGTGGTAGCCAAGATGTTGCGACACAATTTCACCAAGCAAAGAACGAGAAATATCAGGAAAGGCAATATGCAATTCGTCGAGTGATGTGCGCCTGTCTTGCAAGATTCTGTCGTTCACTTTAGTCTTCAGGTCTTCTGTGATGAGTGATGGGCGTCCGGGTCGAGTTTCATCGTGGACATTTGTTCGCCCATTATTGAACATTTCGCACCATTTTCTCACATTTCTTTCATTCATTACAGTATCACCATACACTTCTTTCAATTGCCGGTAAATTTCTGCAGGTTTCAAATGTCGGGCATTCAAAAATCGAATCACACTCCTCACCTCACAGTCGGCGGGTTTATCAATCACGTCGTTCATTTTGAAGTAACACAAAATGCACAATGGCGACTTGTTGCAACCAGTACTCACAACATTATGAGAACACATGTTAAGGAAGCCAGTTGACCTTCAAACAAGGAAGGGGAGTCAGCTGCGCAGCGGGTATGCGCGAACGGTCTTTATTTCCTGGATCCTCCTTGTATAATATACTGTAAATGCTTTAAAAACTGGACAATACAATGTAGATCAAGTTTACTTTCGTAATACTTATACAGAGCAACTGATAATGGCATAAAGTCTATGTTAGGTGAATTGTGAAGATAGCATCAATACAAATACTACCTGTTTGGATCCTGTAGTAAGATCTGTAGGTTATTAGATTGCACAAATTTGAAAGTTGTATTTGGCGTAAATTTATATATTTTGTTGTGATTGAGTTATGGTGCCAACTAATTTTAAGTATCAGAGCTCTGAAATTATATTAAAATTTATACACAATGTTATTGTATTATAATTGAACTAGAGGAGGAATTAGGCCTGTAATATTAACCAAGAATGACAGTACACTAGTAAAAATGAAAGCCATCTTTAAACAGCTAATTTATTCCGTATTTTTTGTCCTACTAACTTCATGAAAGCCACCGGCGTAGCTCAGTCGGCTAAGGCGCTTGCCTGCCGATCCGGAGTTGCGTTCAGGCATGGGTTCGATTCCCGCTTGGGCTGATTATCTGGTTGGGTTTTTCCGAGGTTTTCCCCAACCATAAGGCAAATGTCAGGTAATCTCTGGCGAATCCTCGGCCTCATCTTGCCAAATATCATCTCGCTATCACCAAACCCATCGACCTCGTAGTTGATACAGCGTCGTTAAATAACCAAGTAAAATAAAAAACTTCATGAAAGCACTTTTATTATATGAATAATAATCTGAAAATTTATGCAGAGAAAAAGGAAGAATGAGGGAAGGGAAAGAAGAATTGAATAATAGGCAGAGAGAGAGAGAGAGAGAGAGAGAGAGACATATTGAGAGCTGTATTGAGATTTCTGAAAATGTTTTCGTTTCTTAAGATGAAAATACTTTAATATAGGGACTGCTTCTTTCTCCTCAGTAAGTTTGAACTCTGTATCGTTGGTTAATTTTTTCATAACAATTGCATGGCATAGCATTTGAAAAATCTGTATCATGGAAGTCTTTTACATATGTTATTTTCTGTCAGTAGAAGTGTTTCATGCTGCAGGGTACAAAATATGATGCAAGCAGCTGTGATATATTTGTGACATATTACTGTGCCATAAAAATCACAGGTAAACAAAAACTTTGATGATATGCGGAAAGAAATGACAAACATTTTACCACTTTGAACCTATTTGACCTTTTGCTGTGTGTTTCAGGCCATGTTTCCTTTCTTCTCCTCTCCTTATTCTTACACAAATCCAATGTCCATAGTAATTGTGTGAAGAAGACAGAAGTGCTAGTCAAATCATATTACACGTTTTTGTTTGCTGTTTCCAGGTTTAAAACTTCGGGTTTGTATATTTATATTCTTGTAATTTGTAGATATTTTAATAATTATTTCAAATCTTTTGTCAAACTTCGTATTTAAATTTTCACTAATTTTTATCTTCATTGCTGTTTTTAAATAATAGAATGCAATTATCTGTACTTTTCCAGACTGTGAAAGCCCTACATTATCTAAAAGAGACTCACGGTGTAATTCATCGTGATGTTAAACCAAGTAATATCCTTTTAGATGAGAAAGGCAACGTAAAACTTTGTGATTTTGGGATCTCAGGTCGACTTGTAGACTCTAAAGCAAAGACAAGAAGTGCAGGTTGTGCGGCATATATGGCAGTAAGTATAATTTTTTCTTCTCATTGCATGATATTATTGTAATATAATAATAATAATACTAAACTGCCCCCCAATGAGGGTAGCCCTTACGGACTCAGTATAACCTCAAAAAAATTATTATACATATGTAAACATTGATATTAAATTTTAAAGAAGGGAAACAAAGAAAAGAGCGTGAAAAATTACAATTGTTTATGTGGCACCATGTGATTAATTAGGATTTGGCAGGATTTTTTTAACACAATTATCACAATGTCATCCCTCAGAGATGTTGGCAGAGCAAACTGCGTCGAAATTCTTTGAAAAAAGCTGGTATAGTCCCTCGAGCACCTATGAGCAAGCCAAATACCTCAACGTGAATTAAGGCATATTTCAGCTTGAAATAGTTGACTGTAGGCTCATAGATCGACTTCTTCTCAAGGTGGACCTCGGCTGACTGATGACATTCTGCTTCATAATGTATCGTGGGGTCCACAATGATGCCCTGTTTAGTGTCAGCATTGTACGCTAAAATATCTACTTGTCTCGACCCATTTTCAGCTAGACAGGAGATTTCTTCTACTATCCAGCCCTTATTTCTTAATGCTGTAGCAATTTTGGATCTTACAAGATGATATCTAGAGTTCCTCAAGAGCAATCCCTGTTCACAGAATCCCAAGACGTGTGCTAAAGTTTCAATCTCCGGGCAGCCATGTCTGCACCGGGTACCGTCGAGAGATCTGCCTGGAACGGAACAAACACCTGCTAAATTTGCTGTCATTTTCAGGCTAGATATCCATTCACTAGTCGAAAGTCCTTTCTTGTTTGCAATCCAACTGTTGGTGGCTGTTACTTCGCTATACATCTCAACACCTTTTCCCCGTCCTGAAAGGGTCTTCCATGATTCATATTCACGACCTCTCAGTTCTCGAAAATTTCGAATTGTAGCTTTAGTAAAGTCTTTGGGAAAAGAAAGGCAGAGGGAATCACACGACGATTTGAGTTCGACATCTAACTGTCTCATCATGTTAACATGCTGATTATCTGCTCTGATTAATGATAGACAGATGTTACAATGTTGAAGAAAAGCTTCCCATGAAGCGCGTATTAACTGTAGTCCTTTTAACTTTTTACTAGCGTACAGCATGCTATTTGGAATATCAGCTGGGAGGAAAAGCAAAAGGAAAAGGAAGTGCACTACTAACTAGGCTGACCAGATTTATGAAATAAAAATCCAGGACATGTTATAAATTTAGACTTAAAAAACCAGGACACTTAAATTACAAAGAATTATGAATTGAATGACAATGATTTAAGGTACCAGCAATTATTAGGAAGAGTTTTAATCTAGTAATAACTATAGGTTTCAAACAACGTTTCATATAAACACTTTAACAATCTACAAAATATGAGCTGATGGTTCCAAAATCAGGATCATTGCTTTTAACCTTGTATTTTTCTGATGTTTTGATTTCTAGCAACAGTTTTGGATTACTTAATAACAGACTGTGAAATTGTTTGCAACAGTGACCCTGAAAATGATTCTTAACAAGAAAAATTGGTTGTACAATTTCTGTTAAACAGTTTTCGTCAGTTTGTAAAGAGTTCACAATTGAAAAGATTCTTCCTACAGCAGCATTTATATAATTGATTCATTGGTTGTAAGAACAAATTACACAGATGAACATAGATAAAATGAGAATGCATGGAATTTGTTATTCCTTATGAATTAATTATTCTGTTAATGTCATTTTATGTTTTTTTTATACTGTTTAATAAAGTTTCCATTATCAGATGAAGTATTTCATTGATATGTATTAGTAAATGTACGTTAATATTTTTTTGTCAGCCTGAGAGAATAGATCCACCGGACCCTACGAAGCCAGATTATGATATCCGTGCAGATGTATGGAGTCTGGGAATCACATTGGTAGAACTAGCTACGGGTACTTTTCCATACAAAGACTGCAAGACGGACTTCGAAGTACTAACAAAAGTTTTACAGGATGATCCTCCTTCTCTTCCAGTAGACCAAACCTTCAGTCCTGATTTCCAAAACTTTGTTACATGCTGGTAAGTACAGAAAGAATTAAATGAATAAACTGCTGTGCGAAAGGGAGTAATTATTAATCTTGTTTCTGAAAGTTAAATTCTAAGCGATACATTGTATTAGACTTTTTAACTGCATAAACAGTATGCTTAAAATTTATATGTGAGATTCTGAATGAATTATGTTTCTAAGAATGTTATTTTAGAAGAGCTTTTTGACTCAATGCATTCATAAATATGAGGAAGTATCCACATTATTTTGATAGTGAGAATTCTAGGTTATTGGAAATGTATGTGTATAGTTCGGATCAGCTTACTTAATATCCCAAGGATGAAACCTAGTCATTTTTCCCCTATTACTACATATGCCAGTGGATTATAGTGATTTTCTAGATGTCAGGTTGAATTTTCTTTTACCAACTTTGTTTTGAATTTCAAGTACTGACAAATACGACAACTGACAGTTATTTTCTAACTGTTATGTTGGCAGCAATAATTTTGGTTTGCAATAGAAGGAATCTGATAAAATGGAAGTAAGTAGGCTTGTGAAATTTGAACGTAATTAATAATTAATTAGTAATACCGGTATTAATATTAATATCAATACATAATTTAGTTGTGTTACGTTGTGATTCCAATTCAGCACTGTATTCAGGTAAGTGTAATTAAATAAGATATAGCTTATAGACCTAGGCCTACTTGGTGTGAAATATACATGGGCTAATGAATAGAAATATATTTCTTAGTGTTCAGATTTTCATTAAATTGTCCAAGAGAGGAAATAGCATGGTAGCGACTTTGGAGTATGTACCAGTATTTTAAGTAGGATATACATTTCGAAGTGGTATTCTGTTTTCGGAATTCGTACTAATCATTTCACGTGATCGAACAGAGTAGATTTTTAGGTTAGGCTCTCGTGAATTGTAAACTGTTCAGTCAAAGCAATGAATTTCATGTTATGAAACAAAATACATTTGAATATTAAAACGTACTAATCTACTAATTACCAACATGATGTGCGAGAGGTCCAGGAGGAAAATACAGGCTACTCTTTCACAAATTATTGAACCATTTAGAAAGCACTTCCCAACATAAAAATGAGACGTGGTAAATAAGCAAGACATTGTTATTGCTAATACTATATTATTATTATTGTTATTATTATTTTTATTATTATTATTATTATTATTGTTATTATTGTTATTATTATTATTATTATTATTATTATTATTATTATTATTATTATTATTATTATTATTATTATTATTATTATTTCAGTACGTGGCCATTGATGAAAATTTCATCCATGACATGGCATCACAGTCTACTATATACATTCACGAAGCTTGAATTTTGAGGGTGCTAGAAACAATAGACTGTGACGGTACTATTTTGCATTGCCTGTAATGAGGTGATATTAGCGATCCTAGTGGTGAGCAACTATCTAATATTTGCATATTCACTACGTATTTAGCTTCGCGACTGTATATACTAGACTGTGATGGCTTTGTGACTTTCTTCTTGAATTCTTAAGGTGTATAGAGGATTAGACACACATATAATTTCTAGGAAAGTTGAGAGTTCACAAAGGCTTAGGTGTGAAATTTGTGTATCACCTAGAAGGTAATTTCTTAATTAAAATAGGCATCTCTGAATTTTTTTGGTTGCCATGGAAAGTTTGCACCAATTGATATTAGACACTTTCTTTTTTTTTGTTTGAAAAATGTTAATAAAATAATAATGTATTACGTATTATGTTTATTTATTTATAAGTATTTAAGGTATTAATGTTGAAAGTACAACATGCCCAAACTGCTCTCTTGTTTTGCAGTACATTTATGACAATGCTGGCATAGAATAGATGAGGAGGAATATGTGGTATATCCTGGGGTTCCCACAAAAGCATACAGTGTAAGACCCAGATCTGCCTTAATCACCTGATGTATGATAGGGACACTACTCCCTTTTGGATTCAAGATATGATTATAAATACTGTGTGTATAGAATTGACTATGAATGTGTGGGATTACAAAACTTCATATAAATAAGGCACAGGTGACTCACCTGGTGTGTGTTTGCTTGTGTGTAATTTATAATTTTCACTTTGAGTTAAAAGAAACGTGGGTTTATTATTTAATAAACAGTGCAAACCACATTGTATGTATTTTCTCATCATGTTATTTTCTTCGTGTGTTTTAAATGTACAGAATTAAATTATAATTAAGGAATTTTCTTTCAGCCTTACAAAGAATTATAGGCACAGGCCGAAATATAGGAAGCTACTGGAACATCCGTTTATGAGAAAATATGAGACTGAAAATGTTAATGTGGCTGATTGGTACGCTAAAGCCAAGCAGCAATGTGAGGCTAACTCGTCATGCAATTCACCAATTCGAAGGTATATACCCAGAGATTGTTGTTGTTATTATTATTATTATTATTATTATTATTATTATTATTATTATCATCATCATCATTCTTAAGGATTCAATCCAAATATTACATTACCATTTATATTTTGGCCATTAATGATTCTATTGGATTTGCATTTCTATGGATTTTTTTACAATTCCTGTATTTAACTTAATCATTTTTGTCTTTGTAGATTATTTTATTAAAAAATAAAACCTCCTAATAAACAGTAAACATGTGTCATACAATGACAAGAAAGATAATGATAATTCCATGGTCTAGAGGAAAATCTTTAATTTGGGACTCCACTAGCGTTGACACTCTAGCTCCATCTCACTTACCGAATACCTCCAGACGCGCAGCATCTGCTGCTGAATTAGCCGTGAAGAAGAAAGTCAATAAATATGCTCATCTTGTAGACAATTATATATTTGTCCCCTTTGCTGTGGAGACCTTCGGTCCTTGGAGTCATGACGCTAAAGTTTTGGTATCTCAAATCGGCCAAATTTTGATCTTAAGTATTGCTATTCAATGCGGAAATGCAATGAGCGTTTTGGGTACTCTTCCAGAGTCCAGCCCTTTGGACGAACTTTTTCTCCTGTAAAATATATTATCTCTATGTAAATGTTTATATTTAGTTTTGATATATGTGTAATTGTAACGGTGAAAATATTGTTAATCATAGAAAGATAATATTTACAAAACTTAACGTAAAAATTATTATATGTAATTATTACTCATTCATTATACTAATTTGCGGTATTGGCCAGTAACGTTTCAGAACTGCCTTAAAATCAACCAATCACAGTTGTGTTTCTGATAAGACGCTTTGTACAGTACTTCAGTATCAATGACAGAAAATCAAGAAATGCCAATAAAATTTAACTTTGAAAATTGCATTTTCGGTAACTGTAACTTCAAGTAATAAATAAATGTCTGTAAAAACCTTTCGTGTCTATATTCTGTTAATGTAACATTTCAGCTTATCTTACTTTTGAGGTTAGTATTGTTGTTTCATATTTTCACTGTGAGTAGTTGGCAATAGTATTCAGTATGCCGTGATAGATAGCAGTTTGTTTTTGAACTTCATTACAAGGAACCATAATAATGTTTTATTGCTGTGTTTTATAATAATTATCATTTGTGTAAGTAATTCTGTCTAAGTTGTCTAATTTTATTTGTTGAATAATCTTATTAAATTGCACTCGTGGTTTCATCTCATTAGCATAATTTCACGAGTCCATGCAATTACTACAGATAATTTCTCTTTTCCCCGTCTTCTACTTTCTGTTTCATTAATTTTTCTCCAGTCTAAATGAAGTTTGTGAATTAAAATTCTGTTCATAGAAATAGTGTTATAAAGTTTAGTACAGTAAAATCCCTCGTCACCAGCACCTAATTAACCGGCAATACCAAAACCGCGACACTTTTGCTTGGGCTGAAAACAAATGTTTAAATCTGCGACATTGCCACAGCTTGGGCCATCGGGTTGCTACATTAGGAAATTCGCACGAACTTTCATGTTCAGTGAACATTCAGACCTTAAATTGGTATATTATTTGTGTTATTTGATGTGTTTTTAATAAAGAAAATCCACACAGTTTTTATGTTATTTAGTTATGATGATGTGATTGAGAAATAAGCTTCACATGGCTGCAGTTTCAACATCTTACACCATAAAATACGAATTCATTAGCCTATAATAGATATGCTAGAAGGCGATTGGTATAGCTACCGGCAGCTCTTTGCTATTGGACATGTTGAAATATCCAAACAATTTGTTTGGTTTACTTAGGTACTATATTTGTGTTAATTGGTATATCAGGTGTATGCATGTGCATCATGCACATTCTTGTAATTCATTTTGTGCACTAATATTTCTAAGGCATGCACGACGAATTGTGTCATCTCTTTTTCAGCTCTTAGTTTCCTATTTTAATTTTATTTGTGATGTACACCATTAGTGTAAGTAGATCAGCATAGTAAAGGCTGGTTCACAATAAACCGGAAACGAGAATCGGAACGAAAATGGTAAAATTGTTGAAATGTGTACATTTAAATGTGAGCATTCACAATTAACGAAAAGCTTGCCGGAGCCCGAGATCGGGAACGAATTGGCCAAGTTTCAACTTTGGCGTCCACGTTTCCGATCACAGCCCACTAGATTCATTCTATTGCCATCTAAAAGCAATTTTGTCGTCGTATATTTTGTAGCAAGAAGACTGTGACATAACCTATGCATTATTTTGTTCTGTGCTGTGCATCATGGAGCAAGTTTTATTTGATGAGATTCTAATATTGAGTGTTGAGGAAAATCCTCACGTTTATGATAAGCGGCGCGCCTCGTATAAAGATGAGAAAATGAAGGAGAATACGTGGCTTTCAATAGCTGCATCTTTGAACACTGATCATAAGTGAATCATATTTTATTACTCTATTGGTTGTATTACACACTACATATTCACGCTTCAATTCAATAATTACTGTTGTGTTCATTTTTGTTCTATTACAAATGTTTCTTCTCTAATTATTTTACGTTATGGTAGACTTAAAATAGGTTGTGATAATAAAGATGCATGGGCATATTTATAGTACCGTACCTAATGAAATGTTTCAGTTGAAATTTCGAAGTTGGTTAACCTGTGTTTATGTTGGCTGCCTTGTACTCATGAGAGAATGCCATTGGTCAATTATACACAAATAACATCAGAATGTGTAATATCGACTTTACATATCGTTATTGACATGCATATCGATATGCATAGTCGTCTACGTTCTCGGTTTATTGTGAATAAAAAATTTTCATATTCACGTCCTCTGCTTCTCGTTTTCATTCTGGTTCTCATTCCCGGTTTATTGTGAACCAGCCTTAAGTTGCTTTCATTTGTATCTTCTTTATTATATCATTTATGATTTGAATACTATATTACAGTCAGTGTTAATTTATTTTACCATATGAAATGTTTGCTTTTGTTTCTTTGTAGTATATTTAATGAAATTTAGCATGAATAATAAATTCAGTCATGAAGAAGAAATGAGATTTTTAGATATCGCCGTTGTTCCTGCAATAACTACTATGTGCAAAATATAAAATTTTTCATTGCGAAGAAAAAACACATTTATTCTTACACTTTTAAAAGAAAGAAATATAATTACATAATATAGGAGATTTTATTATTTGCTGTGTCACTATTTAAGGGGAGAGGATGGTATTTTTTGGTGAAAAATGAGTAAATTAAAAAAAAATTTTTTTTTTTTCTTTAAAATACCCTGTGATATGTGTGGAATGCATAGCATAACATTTTGTGGGTATTTGTGTCCTTATCGGATGTTGAGTCGCCATTTTTAAACTTCTTGCGTTATGGATTTTTAAATCGCCCACTTTTATTGTTGTTTCCAGTAAATTAAATTAAAAAAAAAAATTTTTTCTTTAAAATACTCTTTGATATGTGTGGAATGCATTGCATAACATTTGGTGGGTATTTGTGCCCTTATCGGATGTTGAGACGTTATTTTTAAACTTCCTGCGCTATGGATTTTTAAATCACACGCCCCCTTTTATCGGTTTCCAGTAACTTCACTTTGCTACATTGCCAGACAAAATGGATATAACTTCTCAACTATTAAAGATACATGCATGAAATTTAGAACACACATTCTTTAGACTATTAGGAAACTTTTTTCTGTAACAGAATTTTGTTAATTGATTTCATTTTAAAAATATGTCCGTTTGCTTGCAAGAAAGGAAATCAGAAAATTATTATTAAATTTTAATTGTTTATTTTACAAACGTAGGGACTAATACCAAAATTCTGTTACAGACAGTTCGTAGAACAGGCTTTTGCAAATACATTGCAAAAAAACTGTTTGAATCTATCTTTAAAAATGGTTTAGATATATCGGTTTTAGTACAATCCTGCATTGAGTACATTTTTTTCAAATTTGGGCCCCCCAATAATTTTTTTTCAAAATATTTATATTTGGTTGAGTTGCTACAGGTATGAGCTCTCTACATACAAAATATTAATATTTTACACCAAATATTGTACGAAATGGAACTATAAAAGTTGGAGATTTATCCTTCGAAGAGGTGGAAAAATTTGGAGCAACAGTAACAAATATAAATGACATTTGGGAGGAAATTAAACATAGAATAAATATGGGGAAATGCCTGTTATTATTCGGTTGAGAAGCTTTTGTCATCTAGTCTGCTGAAAGTTAGAATTTATAAAACAGTTATATTACCGGTTGTTCTGTATGGCTGTGAAACTTGGACTCTCACTTTGAGAGAGGAACAGAGATTGAGGGTTTTTGAGAATAAGGTTCTTAGGAAAATATTTGGGGCTAAAAGAATGAAGTTACAGGAGAATGCAGAAAGTTACACAACGCAGAGCTGCATGCATTATATCCTTCACCTGACATAATTAGGAACTTTAAATCCAGACGTTTGAGATGGGCAGGGCATGTAGCACATATGGGCGAATCCAGAAATGCATATAGAGTGTTAGTTGGGAGGCCAGAGGGGAAAAGACCTTTGGGAAGGCCGAGACGTAGATGGGAAGATAATATTAAAATGGATTTGAGGGAGGTGGGATATGATGATAGAGACTGGATTAATCTTGCTCAGGATAGGGACCAATGGCAGGCTTATGCGAGGGCGGCAATGAACCTCCGGGTTCCTTAAAAGCCAGTAAGTAAGTAAGTAATTTTACACCAAATAGGAAAAAAGTTTTAAAAAATACCATCCTCTCCCTTTAAGTTATTTAATAGAGGGAAAGTCTGAAAATCGATAAATATGTCACATAGGAGTTATTGCAGGAACAATGATGATATACATATGAAAATAATATTGTTTGTCAGAAAAATACAATGCAAAGAAATTATAAATTAACAAAATTCTAGCACTCCCTTGAAATAGAGTGTAACTAGACGCGTTTAATTTCAATGCATCTATGATATTAAAAATATTTTATTGGTATTGAAAATATTGTGCTTCATGTGACAGGTGTACACCTCCCCCTCCATCACCATCTTCAAGACGACACACTCCTCTTCATCACAGTCATCACCGCTCTTTATCAGAGACAGTGAAACAACCCAGTGCTAATGGGGGGGATGCAAGTAGCTTCTCTGCATTCCAGAGGTTAGATCCTAGCTCCAGGCTGGAAAACAATGCCGAGGCATCACCATCTTTACAGCAGCAGGACTTCTGGAAACCTTCGCAGTCCAGTAATACTGATGCTGAGTGGGATGCTAACAAAGTGGTCGGGTAGGAACAGTAATCATTCTTCACATAACACGTTGAAGTTATTCCATTGGACGTTAGTTAGTCACTACAGAAGCTGCATCATTTTGTGCTCCTCAATGGTATATATTCATAGCTGCCAATTACTGCATCCCTTCTCCCAGTCACCTATTTTGAACGCACATCTGTATCATTTTAGTGTGACAATTTAAGTTCAGTAGAATTACATTTGATGAACCTCAGACCGTCTGCAGATAATTTTCTCTTGATAAAATGTGTTAAATTGTTAAATGTTTTATACATGTTATGTACATAGAATGATTTTTAAAATTAAAATATTTTTTTCATGGTAATCACTAATTAAGAAGAGAAATGAACTGGAATGTTGTTGGTGCATATTGACTGTTACGAAGGAATAGGCAAATTTAATTATCATATTTGGTGTACACTTATTTGTATAATTGGAAACAGATTTCTTATTTTTTTGTTTTGTATATAGTGCTTTTTAACTAGTGTATGTCAAGCCTCCCAGTTACGAAGTTGTCAGAAATAAATTTGATCTCTGAGCTATTTCCAGTATGCACAGGAGTGAAATTTTAATATATCAAATAGCAAATGTTTTCACATTATTTAAACGTTTCATATGAATATTAAAAGGAAATCCTACATTTTGATTCAAAACTCGTTGGATTTTATTATCTTCTTTGTACATTAAATGTGCTGTTTTAAAATTAATATTGTGATTTTTATTAGTTGGCACATAGATGCACATTCTTCTTGTAAACTGAATAATTCATTACTAGATGCATTTTCTTATATGTGTAATAGAAACATACGTTTTTATTTATAAATATTTCATAGGTGGTATTTCAAATGAAATATTAATTTATGAAGTTCAAGAAAAAAAAAATATTTTCCAGAATACCATAGTAGTTACTCAAAATATTTCCGGATACTATTATTTATTGTTACAAATGATGTACTACATATATCTGAGTGTTTCTGTGTGATAAATGAAGTTTATTGTACACACAACACTAGTGCAATGTTACACAGTTATATCTATGTAAATCTTTGTTGTTGTGGCCATTTTTTTTTTCACTCTTCCTGTTCGGTAATGGTTATGGTCATACTCTTTTAACTTACGTTTTATGATTTGATATATTTCAAGTTTTATTGCTTTGTTTCTGGGAGGGAATTATTTATACAAAATGTGTACATAGTATTTTATTATAAAAAATAAAAGCATAAATATAAAATTATTATATTGAAGTTAATTTACATTATAGCAATACAAAATTAAATTATGTTTAAATTTCCATTATAAGGGTAGTTCCAGATTAAAAAGTTTTATGTTGGTTACTCTTTTGAGAACATTAAATAGATGATTTTACTACTGTTCAAAGAGTTGTTAAAATTATTTGTTTGAAGTAGCCAGAAGCATTAAAGTGGAACTACCCGTGGAACCTCTGAATGTTTATTCAGGCAGTTGTCGGCATTTTTTTCTTCCTTTCCTCATTTTCCCGTCAAGAAAAAAAAAATCATTTCACTGAAATGTGTATCTTTAAGTTAGACCTTTTCAGCAACTGTACTTTTTTTTTACCATATGTCTTGGAAGTGTAGATAGTTCTGCAATAAATAATTTCGATCTAGGAAAATAGAGGTTAGGTGCATACAGGAAAGTAGTTTTCTTTTGTTTCAATTTCTTCTGTTTTTTTTTTTCATTCCTTGTTTTATTTTTTTCATCTTTGCGCGCCTCTTTTGTCTCTCAATCTTATCTCCACTTCCTTTCATTTCTTCTCTATCTATCACATTTCGCCTGGCTTTTTTTCTTTTAATACTAGCATTAGATTAACACAGATGCCCCCAAAACTCCCCTCTGCATAAGATATTATTCTCCATGACGCAGTTTCTAGAACATATTCATATATGGCATAATTTCTAGCTACTATATACTTCTTATTTTCTTTTATAATGATGGGTTTTATGAAGACTTTTGTCAATACTGTTAGAACTGTACAGTGATATCCTTACTTGGATTAGAATAAAGGACAACGTTATGCATAATTTATTTACATCCTTGTAAATGGGTGACTTTTTTTTTAATGATTACGTGCTCTTAGCACTTTGTTTGCATAGAATTTTCTTTTTTTTTTTTTTCCTTTTTTTTTTTACTTTAGATAGCTACTTTCTTCTGTTCATGTCATGTTTTTTAGTGTTCCTGACTTATTAGGGACATGTTTTATTGCGTTTAAGAGGACTTTTCAAACATGAACAATAAGTCCATGACATCATCTTGTATACTGGGATATATATTGTTTTGAGTGTCTGTTAACTTTAGTCAATTACTTTGAAAATGTTGACAACATAACTTCTAAGAAATTTGGTATACCAAATATAAAAGATGATTATTGACAATATTTCAGGCCACAAAATTCGTTTGTATTGGTTTGATTAAAATGAGGATTTTAATCACATTCTGTACTTTTCTTGTAGTTATCAGTAAACCAAAAATGGGTTTGGCAGCTATGTATATCCCAGGAAAATTTTGTTAAATTATTGATGAATAAAAATTCCTCAATTTTCAGGACTGATATCACCAATGTCTTGCACAGACTCCTGAAAAGTGTGACACTGAGAAGTCCATTTAACTTCTAAACTCCAAGGAGATCATTCGTGATACCATGGTAAATGTGTTGGTCTCCTAAGGAATCCATTTGTTTGAGTAGAGGACATCTTGTATTATAATAAAAGTTCCTAGCATGCAAGACTGACTTAGTAGTTATTCTTTTCTGTTGCCCTAGAGGAGTTTATCAGTTACTAAAATATTCCTGGAATACAGTCTTCTGTAGCTATTAAAATGTTTGAAAATTTTTAGGCCAGTGAATAAAATATTACATTCAAATGAGTACACTTAATGTATTATGCATTTCGTTCAGTGCTATAAGTAATACATTTATTGTGATTCGCGTTTCGTTCAGTGCTATAAGTAATACATTTATTGTGATTCGCGTTGATTTACGTGTAATTTAAAACAGTAATGAAATTATTTGGTTTCCTTTTTGCTGTTTTTAAATATTTTTCGTCGTATAAACATGTAGTACATATGTTACGTTTAAAAAGTTGTCCACATACTTACATTGTGATGTATACAACTTTGTAATATGATGAAAATCTATTCATATAAAAATATTCTAGTTGAAATAGAAGATATTATGAACTAATATAAACATGTTGTATTAAATTTATGATCAGTATTTTATTAGTTTTCAACAACTGAAATAATATTAATTGCATCTACAGTTATTTTAAATAATAATTAAAATATATTACTGTCACTGATTTGATGATTGATATAGTAAGAATTTCAATACACTATATCAATATCAGATTACTCCATGTAATGTGTGTTAAAAATAAAGTAATTTTGAAGTCCTGTCATACAAGAGAACAAGGTAGTTTATTTTCCTTACAGATGAGGTACAGAGAGTAATAGTTAATGTCACTGAAAGTTACAGATGAGTTACAATTAGTACTGCATATATTATGTTCTGAATTACCATTCACAAGGATTATACAGGTTATTAGTTGCACTGAATTTAGACATGCCTATTTCTAAGGACCAGAAAAAATGTGACCCAATATGGTAAAATAATTACGTAATTGCCAATATACAAAGTGAACCGTAAGGTCATTAATTTAAAGGGGTTATTCCTTAAAACATTTCAAACCAATAATTTTAATACAGTTTTGCTCGGTTTTTGTTTTCTTTTCGAAAAAAAAATTGTTATGTGAAAAATTTCGTAGCGTGTTCTGGGAAAACCATTGATTTAATTCCCAATATGCTCAGTCAATTTAAGAGAGCAGTGTATTATGATAATAAATTATTGAAAGAATTTTAGTTCTGTCCTTTAAATGTAAAAAAAAAAAAAAAATTGATACGAACAAATGTAACATTTTAAAATTCTTTTGTAGAACAAAAAGTTACATTTGTTCAGACACATTTAAAGGACAAGACTAAAATTCTTTCAATCATTTATTATCATAATACACTTCTCTCTTAAATCGACTGAGCATATTGGGAATTAAATCAATGGCTTTCCCAAATCATGCTATGAAATGTTTCATATAAAACAATTTTTTTCTCGGAAAGGAAGTAAAAATGAGCACAATTGTATTAAACATTTTTGTTTGAAATATCTCAAAGAATAACCACCTGAAATTAATGATATTGCTTACGATTCACTATATAGTAAAATAACTACTAAGACTTGAAAGAAAGAGGAATCTACTTCATTTTCATGCTGTAAAGTATACTAGCAGTTGCTTTTGTTTATTGACAGTATTTCGGAATTGATGTTGAAATTATTTCTAAGCAGTAATTGTTCAAAAGCCAGAAGCAGGAAATAAAAAAATTATTTCTAATATAATTTTTTATGCTGGTTATGTAACATTTTAAAACTCTAATATAATACTTAATCATAAGTAATGAAAATTCAATTATACCGTCTCTGCTTATCTGTATTACAATTATAATTTATTGATGTCTTACATTAACGTTTTCGGTACCTCAGTGTACCATCTTCAGATGTATTTATGATACTAAATTTAAATTTAAACCTGGCCAATAGGTACATATGTTGTGGTCTTGGATTGTGTGTGTGTGTGTGTGTGTGTGTGTGTGTGTGTGTGTGTGTGTGTGTGTGTGTGTGTGTGTGTGTGTGTGTGTGTGTGTGTGTGTGTGTGTGTGTGTGTGTGTGTGTGTGTGTGTGTGTGTGTGTGTGTGTGTGTGTGTGTGTGTGTGTGTGTGTGTGTGTGTGTGTGTGTGTGTGTGTGTGTGTGTGTGTGTGTGTGTGTGTGTGTGTGTGTGTGTGTGTGTGTGTGTGTGTGTGTGTGTGTGTGTGTGTGTGTGTGTGTGTGTGTGTGTGTGTGTGTGTGTGTGTGTGTGTGTGTGTGTGTGTGTGTGTGTGTGTGTGTGTGTGTGTGTGTGTGTGTGTGTGTGTGTGTGTGTGTGTGTGTGTGTGTGTGTGTGTGTGTGTGTGTGTGTGTGTGTGTGTGTGTGTGTGTGTGTGTGTGTGTGTGTGTGTGTGTGTGTGTGTGTGTGTGTGTGTGTGTGTGTGTGTGTGTGTGTGTGTGTGTGTGTGTGTGTGTGTGTGTGTGTGTGTGTGTGTGTGTGTGTGTGTGTGTGTGTGTGTGTGTGTGTGTGTGTGTGTGTGTGTGTGTGTGTGTGTGTGTGTGTGTGTGTGTGTGTGTGTGTGTGTGTGTGTGTGTGTGTGTGTGTGTGTGTGTGTGTGTGTGTGTGTGTGTGTGTGTGTGTGTGTGTGTGTGTGTGTGTGTGTGTGTGTGTGTGTGTGTGTGTGTGTGTGTGTGTGTGTGTGTGTGTGTGTGTGTGTGTGTGTGTGTGTGTGTGTGTGTGTGTGTGTGTGTGTGTGTGTGTGTGTGTGTGTGTGTGTGTGTGTGTGTGTGTGTGTGTGTGTGTGTGTGTGTGTGTGTGTGTGTGTGTGTGTGTGTGTGTGTGTGTGTGTGTGTGTGTGTGTGTGTGTGTGTGTGTGTGTGTGTGTGTGTGTGTGTGTGTGTGTGTGTGTGTGTGTGTGTGTGTGTGTGTGTGTGTGTGTGTGTGTGTGTGTGTGTGTGTGTGTGTGTGTGTGTGTGTGTGTGTGTGTGTGTGTGTGTGTGTGTGTGTGTGTGTGTGTGTGTGTGTGTGTGTGTGTGTGTGTGTGTGTGTGTGTGTGTGTGTGTGTGTGTGTGTGTGTGTGTGTGTGTGTGTGTGTGTGTGTGTGTGTGTGTGTGTGTGTGTGTGTGTGTGTGTGTGTGTGTGTGTGTGTGTGTGTGTGTGTGTGTGTGTGTGTGTGTGTGTGTGTGTGTGTGTGTGTGTGTGTGTGTGTGTGTGTGTGTGTGTGTGTGTGTGTGTGTGTGTGTGTGTGTGTGTGTGTGTGTGTGTGTGTGTGTGTGTGTGTGTGTGTGTGTGTGTGTGTGTGTGTGTGTGTGTGTGTGTGTGTGTGTGTGTGTGTGTGTGTGTGTGTGTGTGTGTGTGTGTGTGTGTGTGTGTGTGTGTGTGTGTGTGTGTGTGTGTGTGTGTGTGTGTGTGTGTGTGTGTGTGTGTGTGTGTGTGTGTGTGTGTGTGTGTGTGTGTGTGTGTGTGTGTGTGTGTGTATACTATACCCATATATGTTTACAGTGGTTATATGGACTATAAAACAATTATATACTATCGATTGTTAAAACAACCAATTAAGATCAATTAAAAACATGTGGTCATTGTTCTATGACGTTATTTAAATACTTAGGACTGTGAATTTTAGGAATGTTTATCGTGACTGTTTGTTGGGGCAACTACAGTCGAGCCGTTCTTATTTCCGGCAGCAAATCACACGACAGCTTCTGGTCAGCTGACACGCTGCTTCACTGGCAGTGGTTGTCGTCAAGGTTATGCAGACGACATACCGCTTCCCGCTCACGGTGGATGTTACTGCGTTGTCAAGTCTACCCTTGTACTCTTTACGAAGTTTTAGCACATGTCTAGTCTTAAACATCGAACGAAAAATTATTTCCTACGATAAATAATTAGTAATATATGAATACATAATAGTATATATTATTGTTATTGTTGATCCTAGCATCCCAGGACATAGAAGACTTACCATGCGCTATAATTGGTTTTTCCGACCATTTGAAGTAACGATTTTCGTAAATACAGAAACAATATTAGAAATGACTAAAATGGGAGAAAGCTGTAAAATATAATGAATAAACATTTTTTATGTGAACGAATAACTAAAACCACACAACCTGTAAATTAAGTAAAATATGTTAGTATTAAAAATTTTGTCATGATAAGTCATTGCTACATAAAAAAAATTACACGGTATTGTTCAATTTAGAGGTGCTACGCCTAGATCGCTACAATCATTGTTAGTACCTGCCGCCGCCATAGTTCTCAGTTTATTTTCTTCTTTGCCGGATTGTCCGTACTTCTCTGTCGTTATTTGAGAAACCGTGAACTTGTTCACATCAATCGCTTCAGCTGTTCATTGCACCACTTGCATTAAAGGCAATAAACTACTCTTATTTTACGTTCATTTTCGAAATAATCTCTAACGCTAAGAATCATTTCTCTGCTTTGCGAATTGATGGCCTTCCGACTCCTCCTCGGCATTGTGATGCTGAAAACTCAGCGATAACACAGCGCTAACAACAATACCGACTGATTGTTCGACAACCTGCTATTAGAACTGCGTCCGTTCACTATTGGCTTGCCAGAGATTTAGCAACACCGCTATTGCATACCTTCTTCGCGCCAAAAGTCTAGAAGACGTGGCCACGCCGGAAATAAGAACGGCTCGACTGTAGTCATTCCTTAATTGCACTGTATTGTTGAGTATAAATAAATCTTGAAGATTCTTTGCATTGTTTGTTCGATGATAAACACACATTTAATATTGGAGCACTTGAAATTTAGAATATTCGTAACGTACACTTTGATGGATGTTTTGTGCGTGAGTTGACTAAATCTCTTTTTATGTTTTAACTGACAATATCATTTGGTTGTTGTTTATCACTCCCCGGGCTCCAGTCAAGCCTTGCTTTGTTCGTGTAGCTCATGTAAACATATAAGAGTATAGTATGTACATTCACACACACACACACTATCCAACACCACAACATATATACCTATTGGCCAGGTTTAAATTTAAATTTAGTATCATAAATGCATCTGAAGATGGTACACTGAGGTACCGAAAACGTTTATGTAAGACACAATAAATTATAATTGTAATACAGATAAGCAGAGACAGTCTAATTGAATTTTCATTACTTATTAGTTAGCTTATCGGAACAATCAATACAAGATGAAACTATTAATCATGAGTGGTTTTTTTTACATAAATTATTGCAGAATGCTGTATTTCCAGAATATTTACCAGGTAGTGAGATTCTGGACAATGAACAGATAGTACTATATGAACAATGAACAGTACACAAATCTGGCTTTCAGGTATAGCTCCCTGTAAAGCTGACTTGAAAAATTTTATGAGAAAAATTGTTTCAGGGCCGGGCATCAAACCTAGGACCTTTCGCTAAGCACGCCAACACTCTAACAACTGTGGTACCTAGGAACTCTACTAGACCGAGGCTCAATTATTCCCTTTATATCCACATACTTCAATTGGGCTGACAGGATGTCAAAGGCCCAGCATTGAGTGCACACCAAGTTCTGTATGACTTAAATTTGGTTTTATACTAACGAACAGTGATGTGTATTATGCAGATCTGTTTTATTGACGACATCTTGTCAGCCCATTTGAGATATGTGGATGTAAAGGAAATAATTGAGCCAGGGTCTGGTAGAGTTCCTGGGTAGCTCAGTCAGTAGAGCATTGGCACACTCAGCCGAAGGTCCCAGGTTCGATGCCCGGCCCTGGAACATTTTTTCCTTTAAAATTATTCAATGAACAATATGTCATATTACTAAATCGCATACTGAATGAAAATCATAGATTTCTTGATTTCTTATTTTGCTATTGGGAATAAATTGCAGTTCTGTATTTCCTGTCAGAACTGTAAATTCTTAAAATAGTTCAGTTACAAAATAATTTTTCTACAGGAATGATTAAGAGGAAAATTCAGTAAAAGTCTGGAATTGTAGTGGTTCTAAAATGAATGCATATTTAATAAAGTTTCTTAAAATGGACATAAACGTTGCGAATGTTTCAGTATTGATATTCTCTAGTCTTTGGATCATCGAGATGGAAGGTAATAATTTCTTTAAATGTAATTTATTAGCTGATACTTAATTGAAGGAGAAGCCAAAACATTTTGAACTCCATGTGTTTTAATACTGGAATAATTACACTGTTTATGCTCGTGAAAGTTACAACTAATAATTCTTGAGCATTTTTAAACCCAAATTAAATTGATAGCCATTGCAGCTACAGTAAGTACTAATATTTGTAATTTTGATAAAAACCAAAGTGGAAATGTATGTGGAGTGAGTAATGTCCAATGGAATAACATCATATTTATTATATATTTTATTTTCTCTCTCTCTCTTTTTTCTCTCTCTTTGAAGAATGATGAAAGAATGTAAGCTGATTTTAATGTTTATATTTTGTCCAAGTTAAGTTCTGCATGCCGGTACACCATCTGTTATGTTGCAAGTTTGTTTCAGCAGACAGAGTTCTGTAGAGAACTTAGTTCTAATTTTAAAATACATATGAGAGTCAAATACAATTTGTAGAACACATTTTTAGGTTGATGCTCATATCTCGTGTTGTGTTAAATTCTGGATATTTTTTTTTTTAGATGTCCTTTCTGCATGATGTTTTAATTGATTAGAAAAACTTACATTTGTCGTGAAAATGCGTATTTCCTCAATTGGCATATAAATACAGTAGCATTCCAATTTTCTGACTACGATCTGAGGGCAATCCAGATAAGCAAAAATCCGGATAATATGAAGGGTCAGAGCATTATGTGGTTTTTGCTCCTGTAATCTTAAAGGGACAAAGGTCGGATCTAGTAACGTAGGAAGATGTTACTCGTATGTACATAGTAAACGAGCTTTTATTCATAATACAGTACTGTATATAATTAACTTTTAAAAGCTTTGTTGTGTACTATACAGGGTGTCCCATTTATCTTGACCACACTAAATAACTAGATGCAAGCACCAAATGAATATTTGTTTCATACAAAAGGTGTACAACTGAAAGGGGGAAATAATACTGATGGGGAGGCAACCTTGTAGCATTATTTATTAATGAGATTAATTTAACAATGTTTTCTTTAAGTCCGTCATAAACTTATCTTATATAATAATGTGATATTTTTATTTCATTCTACTTGATGAACGTTTTCGGCTTTGTAAACCAGCTTCAGATCACTGTTACCTCTATTGAACTCTTGTGCTGATATGCAATGGGTTACATTGACCATATTGTATTAAAATGTAAAATATAAGATAAAATTAATGAATGCACATATTTAAAAATAATAACATTAAATTAAATTAAATTTATTTCGTGTAGAGCTGTAGAGAGTATTTCGCATCCTTTAGTTTTGTTGCTAATTTCTAGTTTGTCCCTTACTCAATTGTTTAATTTAATTTCAAAATTGAATTAAAGTTTATTTTGTATATTCGGAAAATGTAAACAAAGTAATAAAAAGTAAATAATTTTGGATATGAATGTATATTATATGATTCAATATTGTTGCTATTTTATGCTAGTTGTATTATACTGGAGACATTATACATGCACAAAATATTTGAATATAATTAAATTAATCTAAAATGGTTTTGCAGCGTATACAGTCTCATGACAGTTACTATGTAAAAGGTCATAAGAAAATGTTTCGCATCTGAAAGGACTGTATATGCCGCAAAACCTTCATTTTACATTAATTAAATTTAATATGTTATAATTTTTAAATATGTGCATTCATTAATTTTATCTTATATTTTACATTTATATTATTTATATTTTACATTTTGACCAGCCTCATGGTCTAGTGGTCAGAGCTTCTGGCTATAATTCATGAGGTCCCGGGTTCGATTCCCGGTTAGAGCACAGGAATTTTTCTTTAAAGGGGATTATTCCTGTGTTCGTCCATGATCTGGAATTTAGGTTAAGTTTAGATTTAAGACCTCTCCTGGCACCACATTATCATAATCATCCTATCACATCATCGGGGTAATGTAACTCCGCCTTCCAGGCGCCCCAACCTCAGAAGTGGGTTACAACTAAGCCACGGCCAGGAGAGAAGACCAGAAATGTCGAAAAGACAACTTGGTGGCATTGGATAAAAAAAAAAAAAATTTACATTTTAATGCAATATGGTCAATGTAACCCATTGCATATCAGCACAAGAGTTCAATAGAGGTAACAGTGATCTGAAGATGGCTTACAAAGCCGAAAACGTTCATCAAGTAGAATGAAATAAAAATATCACATTATTATATAAGATAAGTTTATGACGGACTTAAAGAAAATATTGTTAAATTAACAAAACTTATCGAAACAAAAATGGGTGTAAAATTAAAAAAAAAAATAAATAAATAAATAAAAAAAAATTAATGAGATTAACTTTTTTTTAATTACACTATGTATTCAGTTAAGCTCGCCAAGACCTTTTTAAAAATGTATCACAGTGAGTCATTCTGATAAACAGAGCGTTAATAAACTGAACATTATTGGTGCCTTGACGGTATGGTTACTGTGCAAGTATAACGTGGTTAGACTTCAAGTTGGTGTAAACAATACATAGTACATTGCAGATGATACTCAGGGTTGTGTAACCCATTACACATAGCTTCGGTTTTATTCCGCTGAACACTGATGATTGAGTGAGTGGTCTGTGCTACGTTTGGTTTGATGTGTTTACTGTAAATGAAAGCTACATAGGGTGCGTTATGCGACCCTAGTGTCGATAGCAATTTGGAAGGCGGTAGTCTGCTAGGGTTTGCGTCGAGAGAGGCAGATAGAGAGAGCAATACAGTGTACAGTACTGCCACATGTACTTCACACGCATGTGCAATACAAATAGCTCAGGAGAGAATTTAAATTAGCAAAAGACAATAATGACCTTAGCCGTTGATTACTGTAAGCATGACACCAAACAAACCCTCTTTCCTTCACAATATTCTTTGCACGTTTCTCAGTTTCACACCACATGCTTCTGCAGTCATTTCTTGCGCGTTGGCAACATTGCAGTCAGCATCAAGATGGCCGGCAGTGTTCTGCTCGTCAACATTTTTAAAATAATTCTATACCTTAAACACTATTTTCCATGCCTGTCTGTGCAATACAGTGAAACCTGCCTTTGCAGTCACTTCATTTAAACGACCACCTGCCCAAAAGGCCAATTTTCTCTGGAACCAATTGGATTTTCCATAAGATCAATACAAATTCTCTCTTTATTTAGCGGCCACCCCATGCGCCGGCCAGCGGCCGGGGTCTATTTGGATTGGAACCTGACTATAACAGTCACTGTCCAATAAAAATCTTTTCACGGATACTGTCTGATCTATTTTTTCGATGGTTAGAGGACAGAGAGCAATATCACGAGGACAATAGCTAAGTGTATATACAACAGTACACCCTCCATGTCTTGGGGTTAGTTGGTTACTGTTTTATGACTCTTTTGTCACTTTCTACTACGAACCTGCACAGCTCTAAATTCTTACTCGTTTTTAAAGGATTGAAACACGGAATATTTCTATCGAAAATGTCACAGTATGTTTTAGGTTCAGTAGATAACCATTCAAATTTTTTAGTTTTTTTTTTCCTCTTTCTATCTTTCTCTATTTGGAACAGCTTCTACGATTTTTTTTTTTCTTTTCATTCAGTTGATTCAGAGGAACTGTGAAGTTAATTTGAGAGAGAAATCATGTCTAACAATAAATCTAGTTGCAAGAATGGAAGAAGCTGACATTAATATGCACGATTGTTGTACGCGCACAGTAGTAAAAAGTCAATGAAATTCAGTATTTTCATGCTGATTCACAAAAACCGCAACCTTAATCAAGCGGTCACCTGATAAAACGGCCATTTTACAAGGTAACTTCAGATGGCCGCTTTAGACAGGTTTCACTGTATTAGTCTTTTTACAGTCTCTTCTTCCATTTATTTAGCTTACACATACACAGTAAATGTTAGTTTTACTTATCCAATGTATTGAAACACTCACACATGAACAAACGAACTCTGAAAGTACTTGTTATAGACTGATTCTGATTGGTTCTACTGTACAAGTTTGTGACGTCACATACCAGAAATACTACGGTGCATGTAGCAGCTGACCACCTTCCGAAATGCCTTCTAGTCTAGATATCTGCAATGTAGGCCTACTACGTATTGTTTACGCCAACTTAAAGCCAAAGCACTTCCTTTGTATGTACTATGCACAAGAACCATACCGTCAAGGCATCAAATAATGTTTTATTAGAATGACCCATTGTGATACATTTTTGGACAGGTCTTGATGAGCTTAATTGAAATACTGAATAATAAATACATAGTGCCATTTAAAAAAAACAATGTTAGTACTCGTATCTCATTAATAAATAACGCTACAAGATTGCCTCCTCATCAGTATTATTTCCCCCTGTAAGTTGTACACCTTTTAAATATCTAGGAGTTCTAATTACCCAAGAAAACACTGCAGATGCGGATATGAGGCAAAAAATTGCTGGGGGAAATAGATGCCTGAGAGCCCTTAACAAAACTTTGAGAGCAAGATGCATAAGTAAAAAAGCAAAACTTACATTATATAAAACAGTCGTAAGACCAATTGTGCTTTATGGCAGTGAAACTTGGACTCTGTCGAAGAAAATGGAACAACAACTGATGACGTGGGAAAGGAAAATTGTAAGGAAAATCTATGGTCCTAAATATGAGAATGGGCACTGGAGGATTAGATATAATACAGAACTGAAAACTCAATATAAATCTCCAGATATTGTTGCTGAAATCAAAGCCCATAGGTTGGAATGGTTAGGACATGTAATCAGGAGGAATGATCAGAGAATACCAAAAAAGATTCTAAACACAAAACCAGAAGGCAGGCGCAATATTGGCAGACAGAAACTAAAATGGTTGGATGGAGTGGAGGAAGATTTAAGGACTCTAGGCGTGAGAAGATGGAGGCAGAAGGCTCTGGTTGAACAGGAATGGACCAAGATCCTAAGGGAGGCCAAGGCTAGACTACAAGGGCCGTAGTGCCAAAGAAGAAGAAGAAGAAGTTGTACACCTTATGTATGAAACAAGTTTTCATTTGGTGCTTGAATAAAAAGTTAAAGTAGTCAAGATAAATAAGACACCCTGTATATACTTGCACTACTGTAATTGAAAAAAAAAAAAAGCTATCGGATAACATGGAAGGCCAGGTAATCGAAGTCTGGATAATTGGGACTCTACTGTATTGCCTTCTTTTTTTTTTTTTTCTGCATGTACACCGAGCACTATAGTGAACTGTGTATTTAATATTAACACATTTACAGGCGATACGTGATACATATATTGAAAATTTTAATAACTGTAGAGGTAGTAAATGTTAAACACGTGGGCATGAGTATCTATTGCAAAGGAATTCTCAAGAAAATAACAGTCGCTTATGAGAAACTAGCTTTTGTGAAGAGAATGCTGTGGTCAGCTCGAAGGTGTGGATTAAAGTAAGCAGCCGTTAGTGCCTGATCAGAAATTGAGACCTGTAATCATCAAGTACAACTTATATTTCCAGTAAGCTAAACTTCATGTCAGTATAATCTATTAAATTACTATCAGTTGTGCAATTGTAAGGAAGAACTGTAATAGTACCTCTGGAGTTTGATGGATTAACATTTGTCTTACAGTTAGTCACTCTTCTAAATGTTTTGTTCTGTACTCTAGAAGAAGCAGAAGTGGGTTATTTGTAATATAAATATAATCCAATCTTCCTCAACTTGGTGAGGTTACCAAAGACAAAGGATGTTAAACAGTAACATTTAAAATGACATTAAAAATGTCTTACAAGATTTTTGTTTACAAGAAACTAAAATTTGCAGTAGAAAATATTTCACATAATGAAAATTTATAAAAATACAGATTAAAAAAATAGACTGAGAAAATTCAACTGTAATTTGAATTGAAATACAAATGTCACCATAAAATCTGCAGAGAACCCTTCAAAGGTATAATAGAAATTTCCTTAATTGTTGTTGTTGGGACTCCAAATTTATGACAGAATGACACAATAGTAATATGCGTTACAAGAGCGGTCTATTGAAGTTTTCATGTTCGAGGAAAAGTTTGAAAAAGGGAAACGTAGTTGAGCTTTTTTAATTTCCGAGAATTGAAAGAAAACATACCACTCGTGTATCGTACATTATTTTGTGCGAAGATCGTTTATTACATACCTGAAAGAGGAATTTCTAATTAGTTGCAATGAAATCTCCATCTTGCTTTCTGTTCAATGATGGCAAACTTGCAAAACAAAAATATCTATCTTCAACATTGTTACTTTAAAATGTTTTCTGTGTTTACTATACTCCAGCAGGCCGTGATATACGTCTGTCTTTTTTTCCCCCAGTCTATAAATACGAAGTTAAAACAAACGGTAAGGTTATGTAATGATTTAGAGTTTACTTAATTTTTGCAAATATTTAAAAACAATAATTAACAGTGCAATTTAGGTGAAATTGCAGTGGTAAGTTCCCAATTTATAATTATTACTATATTGAACGTCTCTAAAAATAATGTGTTAAAAGCCTAAAGCAGTGAAATCAATATGTCACTTAAGTGGTAAGAAGAGGGAAATTGTTATGTGTGTGTTAGGTTGGGAATACTGAATGTGGAATTTTACACTTTCCGCGGATTGGTTTTGTGCGGAAACCAAACAAATACACACAATCTCACACAAATTGTTTTGTTATGGTCCCTCTAGCGCCCACCATTAATAATAATAGAATGCTGTAAAAATATACCTAGTACAGAATATTGATCAAAATATCTGAACTGAAAGCACGTATCATACAATTATGCTAGAATAGTCCTCTGTAAATACAGAGCGATCCGTATAAACCTATACAGTTTTAATGAGTTATAATTTCTGTCTGGAAGCTAGTATAAACTTGAAATTGAGTTTAATGACTGGGAGAATCTATATTGGTACCCCTACCATCCTTGTTGACTATTAGTAATTAGTTTGCAGTCATAACACGAACATGCAGTTCTCAATTTGACAGTGTGTTTTTATTGTGAAAACATATTGGAAGATAAATTCCTTAATTCAAACACGATGGCCATTTTGAAGAGAATTCAGTGTGTGCAGTGTTCCAACCAGGCCAACAATTTTATCAATGGCAAGAAAGCTGGAAACAACTGGCTTGCTTCTCAGTGAGAGTGGAAAAAACAGAGCTGCAAAGAATCAAGATTATGTTGTTGATGTCTGAGGACATTTAATAATAATAATAACAATAATAATAATTGCTCCCCATCGGCAACATGAAGATCAACTCTATGTCTGAGTTACGACGGCTGGCCGGCGTCAAGAGCATGGGTGATGCGGAATGCCCCACGCTGCTGGACATCGAGATCTGCAGCGAGCAGGACGACCCCAGGCAGCACCCCAACTTCGGCATCAAGTGCAAGATCTTCGATCTGGACGCTTGCCAAGGCATCGGAAAGGTGTGTCTGGTGTACATTCACAAGAGCGAGTGCGAATCCGATCTAAAACAAGAGGACCCCAAGATCTGGCTGCTGGACAGAAGTTTCGAGTGGCACTACCTGGCTGCAGACTTCACGCAGTACTTTCGCATGATGCTGGTACACCAGGGTCTCCCCCAGTGGCAGTTCAAATTCACGCCCATGGACCTAACACCGTGGGCTGAGCAAATGTTCGTGTTGATCGCACCGCATCTGCTCCAATCTGATGTCAATAACCCACTCACACAAAGCGTGGACTGGTGTGATATGCCGTATAACCACCTCGACCCTGCGATCTTAATTGAACTAATTTATTTCCAATTAATTCAATTAATTTTAAATTACTCTTAATTTATTGCAATGTAATCTATTTTGATTAATTAGTCTTTCTCTTAGTTCTCCAATTACCAAATAATGGTCAGAATTAATAATAATAATAATAATAATGATGATAATTATTTAATCTGGTAGAGCTAAAGCCAGTAGGTCTTCTCTTCTGCCCAGCCAGACTCTAATTCTAATTGAATACAATTGACTTACAGTAGTTATTACATTAATACCTAGGTCGTAAAACAATATGAAAGTGAGTAATGAAAATGAAAGTAAAAGTAAATAATGAAAGTTAGATAAGTAATGTTAGTGAGACAATAATAAACGTTGGTAAGAAATAGTAATCGTAATAATAATAATAATAATAATAATAATAATAATAATAATAATAATAATGAGATAATTTAAATATTTATTCTGTGATATATATATATATATATATAAAACCATTAAACATTGAGAAACTTGAAACAGCTATATTTGTTAACAAGAATTGTTTGAAAAATATTTCCTCAGTCTATTCTTAAATTGATTTGATGTCTGACAGTCTCTGACATTACTCAGTAGGGAATTCCAAAGCTGAGGAACAGCCACAGTGAAAGAAGATGAATATGAGGATGTTCGGTGAGAAGGAATGGATAATATTGAGGAGTGTTGTGATCGTGTGTCTAGATTATGGCAGGTGGATAAATTTTGAAAACGAGACGCAAGATAGACAGGAGTGGAGAAATGCAATATGTGAAAGAGGAAGAAGAGACAGTGGATTTTCCTACGATCTTTTAGACAGCGCCAGGACAACATTTTGAGGGATGGTGTTACGTGATCAGCCCGGCGAATATTGCAGACGAAACAGACGCACGTATTATGAACACGTTGTAGTCTCTGCGCTGAAGTAACACTTAGGTCAGTAAACAGAATATCACAGTAATCAAAGTGGGGCATCACAAGTGTTACACTAAAATATTTTTCAGGGAAAAAGATACAAAATTCTTCAAATGGCTAAACGAGTGAACTCATCAAAGAAATTATTGAGGGTGGAGGCAGGCTATTCATATGGCACATGTCAGCTGCAAAGAAATCTGGCTTATGAACCAGCTTTGGTGATCATGTATCACAAAAAAATCTGTGGCCCCCCAGATCACCTAACCTAACCTCTCTGGACTTACTATGCACAGCTATACTAACTTGGTTTGTCATTATTCCTGGTAGTTTTATATGTACAAATACGAAAATAATTCAGAGTTTTATGTAAATTTATATTCACATTTTGAACAATGGTTTTAATTTCTCAGCTATAGGGCAATGAAGTACAATATTCATAGTAGGATTTGTGTAATTTTCAAGTTGTTTTGATTTCTAAAAAAATATTGTCATAATAAGCAAGTATTCTTTCATTATCAAAAGCTAAGATATTAATTTACACAAGTACACAGGTCAACCTCATTTATATAAGAATTTACATTAATGAGAAGTTAAAAAAAAAAAAAGAATAGAATAACATATTTTGAGCTTGCATTGTTCTCTTCAGTATACTGTTAGAAATAATGTGCAGTTTGTATTTGACTCTTGTATGTAATGTACAAGCTACATCCTTAAATTACTCTGACTGGAAAACGGAATGAAAGTCACACCACATAGGTTTATTGTAGGGATGGACTGTTCCGAATGTAACATTAATGGTATTTTCATTTTAATATCAACCTATAAGTTATTTTATTGTCAATAGTAACATGTTTTTTCAGTCTTCCATCTCTCTCTGCTGTGTGATGAGGTGAAAGTAATTTCAGAATTTTATTGGTTTTGTTACAAATTATTTTCCTTATTTTATTTCTAACCCTGATTTGTCGCTATCTCTTTTAATTGTGCCTCAATTTACTAAATTTAGCATACTATTCCTATGTTCTATATAATGAAAGCATTCAGGCAGTGTAAATGCAGCACTAGACGAAAAATAATACCTTGATAAGAAGTCATGTGGGTACAGGGTTGATACGGAATTGTGAGAAAGTCCGTGGTTCCTAGTATTTATTTTCCAATGGCGAGAATTGACGAAGTCATTTTCTCTCTAGCTTCCCAGTACAAGCTAACAAGGTCCTCAGTCTTTTGTGCAGTTGGATTTAAGGCTGGGCAGAACAGAAGGTGTTGTTTGTCCATGATTTGGTCAGAATTGTTGCACAAAACACTTCTGTTTGATTGGTATATGCCTATCCTGTGTAGATGGTGAACCAGGTAGTCTTGTTCTGACATCAACCTAAATTTTGCTACAGCTTCTAGTATAATATGATTTCTAGTATAAAATGAAACATTAACTTCTCCAATCTAAAGTATGTAGAGATGCCGAGGGGTACAGAATGGTGAGCCTTGACTAATCACGTGGTCATGTAGCAAATGTTTTATGAGAAGACAACATGATTTGAATCTCTGTGGCCAAGGGGGTTTAATAATATCATATAGACCAAGTTTATGGAAGCGCAGCTTCATTATTTTTATGTCATTAATTTTAATAGTAATATGCGTTACAAGAGCGGTATGTTGACGTTTTCATGTTCGAGGAAAAGATTGAAAAAGCGAAACATAGTTGAGCTTTTTTAATTTCCGAGAACATGAAAACAAACATACCGCTCGTGTATCGTACATTATTTTGTGCGAAGATCGTTTATTACATACCTGAAAGACGAATTTCTAATTAGTTGCAGTGAAATCTCCATCTTGGTTTCTGTTTAATGACGGCAACTTTAGAAAACAAAAATATCTATACTCCAGCAGGCCGTGATATACGTCTGTCTTTTTTTTTTCCCCCCAGTCTGTAAATGCGAACTTAAAACAAATGGTAAGGTTATGTAATGATTTATTTTTCATTTTAATATTTTAATAATATTATTTATATAACATATTGCAGTAATAACATCGGCATCAGGAGTCTTGTTGATTTTTTCACGGCTTCCTTAATGTTACTTGTATCAGGAATACAATAGTTTTCGTGGAGTAGTAGACTTTACTTAATTTTTGCAAATATTTAAAAACAATAATTATTAACAGTGCAATTTAGGTGAAATTGCAGTGGTAAGTTTCCAATTTATAATTATTACTAAGTTAAACGTCTCTAAAAATAATATGTTAAAAGCCTAAAGCAGTAAAATGAATGTCGCACTTAAGCGGTAAGAAGAGGGAAATTGTTATGTGTGTTACGTTGGGAATACTGAATGTGGTATTTCACACTTACTGCGTATTGGTTCTGTGCGGAAAAGAAGCAAATACGCACGATCTCGCACAAAATCTATTTGTAGGTAAATTTTGTGTCCATGTATTACCATCTCTAATGCCAAATGATAGGAATTAATTATTACTAGGCCTACTTGTTTTATATGTAAACGTTGTAACTGGACACTATATATATATATATATATATATATATATATATATATATATATATACACACAAATAAATGGTGGAAATTACAATAATACAATAAATCACAGTAAAATTAAAATTATTTACACTGATTGCAGTTACTTGCTTTACAAGTCTCTATACATTACGAGTGACTGTAAATGTTTCAAGTGTTTCAAAAGATAAATTTCTCTTTCTTTCTGATAAAATACGTTTTATTCTTTCCTAATGAAGTGCTCACTACCAAATTCTCTTATTGAAGCACTCATTTCCAACCGTCTAGCTTTGTTTTGTTTTGACATGATTCACTAAACAGCAGATCTAAAATGTATCGCTGCACTATATTCTGTACTTACTGTACCTACGCTGTTGAGCATTCCTCAGAGGTTTTAGGTAACAAAACACAGGACTCTAGATTACATATCAGGCCACCTCTTCTACTTGCCTACAAAGACTACATTTGGGTTTTTCCTCAGGGAGTCCCATTCTGTAGAAGTACTTTCGTAGGACACTAGACCCTTCAGTAAATCCATCGTAGCCCATAAGTCCAGTTACAATATCTGATTATCTTGAATTTATTTAATTATCAGATAAATGGTATAGTTCACAATCAGGATTTTGTTTGTGATAAGAATTTACTTCAGTACTGATGGCAAGTACTCTTTCGTCTTTTGTATTTGTTGCATTTTATTACACTCCAATATGAGTTGTACACAAAGTAGTGTGCTATTAAATACCGTATGATCTCAAATACCACCAGCACTCTTTTTTTTTAAGATATTGTTTTTGAAAATTGCGGGTCTTGCTTGTGGGCAGGTGGTATTTGGGATTATACAGTATTTTTGTGCCTAGATTTATCAAAGGAGATGCATGACAGCTAACAAACTGCACGTATATTGCCAAACTCTGTTGCTACTTTTCACTGACATGGCATGAAATATACATTACACAGTACTTGACCTGTGTTGTAGCCTTAAGAGGGTGAGTCTTTATATTTTGACGTGTATCAAAGCAGTCACATGCAGTAGTACGTACTGTGATAACCCCGAAATCATCATAAATTCGGAGAACTCCTTATTGGAAGAATATGTAAATTTCATATGTTTTAAAGTTTAGTTAAATTTGTAATTTGCCACTCTTTATTATAACCTAAAGTAACAATAGTCGTTATGATAAAAAAAAAAAAGAGGAAACATGATGCCATGTCGGCCAAAAACAAGAGAAAAAGACTTTACTGCATTCTATTTAGTTATTTCATTGCATTACCAAAATCCCAACAAAAGACAAATTGCTAGCCAAGCTTGAAACTGAGAAAAATCCACATATTATTCTAGCAAAAACTGTTGGGTTCTGTGAGACATTCTATCTTTGGCACAACCTAATGTGCATCCACACATAATTGGCAACCATTTTATAAATAGTTGTACAGCTAGTCACAAACTGTTACTGAAAGTTAATAGCTGGTTAAATGTGAACAGATAGACTGAAGATTTGTAATCATTTCTTTAAAACTGTTGTGGTAAGTGTTTGTGGTTGTACTTTAAAATCATTTCTTTGATGTTCTACACCATATTTAATTTACATGTCTTATTTGTGTATTTGTGCAGGAGCACAATAAATAATAACTTTATTCATCTAACAGTACGTAACTGTTGGTTTCCGGCCACCCAAATAACTCACATTAGTGTGCTCCTATAAGATGACATAATATATGTCGAACATGGAGTACGCCAAAATAGGGAAAATCATAAGGAGAAGAGTTCGATCCAGTGCTGTGGATTGAGCCTTAGTGTAGCTCAGTGGTATAGCACCCAATGCGTAGAGCTGGGAGTCCTGAGTTCGATCCCTGGCAACAGAGCGAATTTTTCTTTGTTATTAATAAATAATAACCACAACAGAGAATTCTGTAGAATAAAAAACCAATATCAACACTGTTAAATTAAACATGGGAATATGTGCTTATTTTTCCATAGCAGTTTCTGTATCTCTTTGCATCTGTCCCTCGCTAATTTTACAGCTGTCGTGCATTTTCTTTAATACCTAACATGAAGTGCAAAGAAACACATTTTAGAATATTAATTTTGTATTAACATCGATATAATAATAATAATAATAATAATAATAATAATAATAATAATAATAATAATAATTTCACAGACCACCTCTGTGGTGTAGGAGTCAGCATGATGGTCTCTTACGCAGAGGGCCCGGGTTCGATTCCCAGTCGGGTTGAATTTCCTAGTTGAGGTTTTTCAGGGTTTTCCTCAACCGTAAGGCAAATGCCAGGAAATTCGGGCCACAACATCCCTGAATATCACTGGCCTCATTCATCACCGAATTCATAATATGAATGTTATTCATAACAAATCAGTAATACATATACAGTCACCTTCTAGTTCACAACAATAGAACCAGTTTCAACAATAGTACACAGGCCTTCAGATTTCACCCAAAAGATTAACTCGCGATATGACCAAAGATGTTAAAGCGAGTATAAATAACAGTGGGGGGGGGGAAATAATAATAATTTCACAATATAAGCAAATACCTTACTATAATAATACTGGACAGCTAGCAGTTTTGCGTGCGAACGACGCTGGTGCTGCTACCTACCTGCCGGTGTGGAGATACTCACGAAACAAGCTGTAATGAACTGCAATGTATATTGTTGCTGGGCTAGTTAATAGTTTTATTAATTAGTGCTGTGTTAAAATGTCAGGGTGTATGTGTGCTGTTTATAATTTTGACAATTACAGCATTACAAATTGCTTCAAATCGTACTCGTACTTTCGATTTCCGACAGTTCATAAAACGTGAGTCAACAAAATTCGTTATTAGGCCTAATGCCTTTGTTTCTGTGTTGATAGAACAATAAAAATTAGCTTTTTTATTTAGGCCTAATAAATGAATAGAAGTTAAAATATATTGGAAATTTTAAGGTTTTAGCAAATTAAATTTTATTGTTGTCTACTTGCCTTTACTAAATTATTACAAGCATCAGAATACTACCATTTTTATTTTTGCAGTTGTCAGCAATGGGTATATAAAGCATTATTGTAAATTCATTCCTAATGTCCGAACTGATTTTATCTTACTAAAGCAAAGAAAAAGTATGTAACAATTAATAATTACGGAAAGTAATATGAAGTATGCAATATTCTCATAACATGCAGCTCTGATATAAGGTAATAATTTTACATTAAATCCTATTCAACATTTCTTAAGTGTTTCATATATAATTCCACATTAGTAATTCACGTTTTAAACAATAGTCCGAATCCCGCTATGTTAATATTTGTATATGAGGACGTAATTCCATCCCTCTCCGCTAGATGTCAGGTCCGCGATATTTCGCACTCACGCCAATGCTGCTAGTATACAGCTGTCCGGTATTATTATAATAAGATATTTGATATAAGTCCTGATTAACTGTTAAGTATACTGACAGATATGAAGATCATTCAGGCTACTGTTACACAGCTGTCTTTACAAAACTATTGAATTAAAAATTTTAAGTCTTTAATCCAGTCATATGTCTGAGTGTAGTAACAAATGAAATTGATAATATAGTTGTATTTTAATTCTTCATTATTTTACTACCCAATCGATAATTCTGTTCTCTTGCAGCATGTAACCTCCTTGTGAGCCTACTTGTGCTATGTTTACATTGCCTTGCTTTCACCTCAGCACATATTAATTAACAATGTACTTTAAAATCATTTCTTTGATGTTCTACACCATATTTAATTTTCCATGTAACTGTTAAAGTGTTATTTGTGCATGAGTAGTTGATGTGCTTGCATTTCGACCATTCTAATAGATGATTAAAAAGAGTGTTTATTGTATTATTATGACGCATTCCAGCAGATTTGTGGACAGTTGGTAATTTTTAACTATATAGGTACCAACAGTGTTTACAATTTTTGCATAAAACATAGTCTTAACACATCTTCCATATTTCAGTATTTAATAAAACTAGTGGCTTGTGCAGCAAATGCTGTAAATAAGTTCATTGGAAGTTCAAGTACAATTTTTTCAGTTTTATTTTCAATGAAGAATACCAGATATTTTGAAAGTTATTTGCTTCCATAATAATGAAACATACACCCTCTGAATCTAGTAGGCCATGACCTTCGTGTAATAGCCTATTGTTTATTGTAGTGTGTGTTTTGTTTTATTTTGAAATGCAATTAGTTCTCAAAACTGACGAAAGATGGATTTTGGAAAATAGGAAAATGATGTAGGAAAATTGACATTTCACTGAAAACTACTATTTTTCTGAAAAACTTTGTGTTCCAATCTTGAAAATGAGGAGTCATTCATTAAAATCTGTTCAGCCGTTTTCCCGTAATTTGCATTACCAGTTCAAATTATATATATAGATAGAAGATAGATATTAGGTATATATCAGTTTCAATTATTGTAACGATATAAACCCAGGTAACAATAAACAAATCAATGAATCATGTACAGTTTATCAGATGTATGTTACAGATGTAGTTATTGTCTATTAAGTTATCCAATTTACAGAGATGCTCGTTTCAACGCTAAAGAAGTTAACTCAGTGTTAACTGAAATGAATGGGCTGCTGGTATTTTTATTTTTTTAATTTCATACTAATCAACACATTTGTCATAAATTTACCGTCTGCCCCCACTATTACATACAGCAGTGATCGCCAAAAGCTGTGTTGCGACACATGCCCCTGTCTCCACTCAAGCATAACCATGACATCATACCCCCACCCTCTGTTTACAGCCTTCACTTCGGTATCAGACAAGACATCAGCAGCGGACGTACACATGTAATGTTACAAGTGTGTAGGATAATATGTTTCGATGTCTTCCAAAACAGAAAACAGATAATATGTAAAAATTTAATTTTAAGGAGCATGGGATCACAAGTATTGGCAAATATATGAGATACTTAATTTGTTGTAAAATTTTAAATGAAGTATAAAAGAACAATGTACGTTGTCATTATTTTTCTTGATATAAAGACTACCACGCCCTTACCTGTAAATTGAATATTTCATTAATTAACGAACAATAAAAGGTATTGGCTTCTATGTCTTAATCGGGGTAAAATACTTCGACGTTTTTTTTAACGTAATAATAATAATTTATTTATTTATTTAACCTGGCAGAGCTAAGGCCAGTAGGCCTTCTCTTCCACCCAGCCAGACTCTAATTCTAATTGAATACAATTGCTTACATAGTTATTACATTAATATCTAGACCATAAAACAACTTGAAAGTAAATAATGAAAGTTGGAGTATGTAGTGTAATTTGAATATTTCGTTAATAAACAAACAACAAAAAGTATCAACTTCTATATCTTAATCGGGCTAAAATACTTCGACGTTTTTTTGAAGTACGCAGTGTAATTTACAACTTCGTGACCAGCCTGGTAGAAATATCTGCTGATGTAAAGTACACGTTCTTTTTATGATAAATAAGAAAATATATTTTATTTTATTAATAATACAAAAATAATGAATAGGAGGATAAAAGTTAACACGGAAAAAAGTGTGTATAGTTAATAAGTAGAAGAATATTATATTACTTTTGTTTTTTGGTCACAGTCTGTCTCCTTACTGTTATTCGCTGCATTGCCTGAGGAGATACCCACTCCACCCCTCTCCCTGCGATAGCGGTGTGCGGGTTGCATTTCTATTACGTCACAATTTCGTGGTGTTTGGCAACCACTGGCATACAGTATTATGAGCAGGAAGTTTATCCTGAAATCAGGATGCTTATACCTGCATTATAGCCGTGATCTTAGGTTCGAATCCTGCCATAAAGATGTTTATCTGCTGTTAGTCTGATAGTGCTATCTTATATGGAGATTCTGTGTCATGCAGACCCCAACATCATGAAGGTCCTACTACGTGTCTTGTCTAGAGTTATGACAAAGCCCAAAATTGAGGTAGCGTAAACCCCAGCAATTACAGTTAATGTAACATGTGAGCATGAATTTTGTCTCAGATGGTGTAGATTGCATCACTGATGAAGTAACTCAAAAAGTTTTTTTTTACTTGGTTATTTAACGACGCTGTATCAATGCAGGGTTATTGAGCGTCATTGGAATTGGTGATAGCGAGATGGTATTTGGCGAGATGAGGCCGAGGATTCGCCATAGATTACCTGACATTCGCCTTACGGTTGGGGAAACCTCGGTAAAAACTCAGCCCAAGCAGGAATCGAACCCGCGCCCGAGCGCAACTTCAAATCGACAGGCAAGCACCTTAGCTGACTGAGCTACGTCAGTGGCTTCGAAATGTTTGGCTCTAATTTCCAAGAAAGTAATCAAAATAGTAACACATAAACAAAGTCAATTCGTAGGCGCCTGAGCTATTTCCAGTTTCTAGGCATACTAACGAATTCTTTTATTCAGCACCTTATGGACTGTTGAGCATGGGATGTTCAGCTTTCGTGACGCTCTACAAATTGACTTTGTCAGGCTTCTAGCAAAGGCCTCCCTGATCTCAGTCACCATTTCCTCAGACGTGCATTTCTTGCCTGAGCCAGACTGTTGGTTAACACTCACCGGGTTAGGAACTTACCAAACCACGCCTTAATTGTCTTTACGTCTGGTGACTTCCTTTCAGGGTATGTTAGTCTGAAATTCCCTTGGACCGTAGTCGGTGATTTCATTTCAGAGTACCACACCATGCACTGAGCTCTCTCTTGTGCTGTTGTCATCTTTGCTAATTATTCAACATATGTAACAAAAGAATAAAATAGAAAATACAAAACTTTTTGAGTTGCTTTACATGACACCGCAAACCGCAAATCTGTAGGACTAATACTTTCCTTAAAATTAGAATTTTAACAGAAGAAATACTGAAATCAGAAGTAAGCACTGAAATACTGAAACAATTGTCTTTAGAGACAATTAATATTAGGTACCCTCCACAAAACTGGCTTCATTTATACACCGACGGATCCTTGATCTCCAGAGAACAAGGTGCCGGTGCAGGTGTTACGTGCTGTCTCTTCTCACTTTATAGATCTCTTGGATATGGAACAACAAGCTTTGATAGAGAAATCATTGCAATAAGTGAATGTCTCAGGAATCTTCTATGGCACATCAATAAATTTAGGAATGCAGTTATATTGTCAGACTCCAAAGCAGCTATTCTATCAATAGTCTCTAAACACACACCTTCATCTCAAACAGCAGAAATAACTAAAATGCTCTCTCATTTAATATCACTCAATAAAAGAATTGTATTCCAATGGATACCATCCCATTGTGGAATCCTGGGAAACGAGAATTCGGATGCTTTAGCAAAGAAGGGCAGCACTGCTACTTACAGACCTGTTACTAAATCTACGTATTACTCTGTGAAAATATTTATTAAATATACATACTTAGACTTCAACAAACAAAATTTAATAACACAATCCCAAGGGAAAAAATGGAACTCTCTGCATCAAAATCCACAGTTAATTCCCGATTTACCACGAAAATCGTCTGTAGCTGCATTTAGATTGGCAACAGGCCATGATTGTTTGGCCAAACACCTGCATAGAATTGGAATATATCAGTCCCCTATCTGCCCATTGTGCAACTCAAACCAAGAAATGGATTCGGAACATCTCAAAATCTGTGCTTCAGTGGCTGGTCATGATTGATAATATCTTTGAAAAATATTGGAGTGCAAGAGGTCAAATGACTTCATTGTCAAATGCCTGGCATTAGAAAACAACAACAAAATTAGAATTTGAAATCGGGGACATTTCACATGGACACACTGTATTTACGCAAGAACCTGCATTCTTCTATGTAAAAACAAATGTAGTCTTAACATTTTTACTTAAAATTATTTAAAAGAATTAGTTGAAATATGGTAGATGTGTCCATGAAGCTTTTATAATAACGAGTTTTATATTTATTGTTTCTGGCCCACCACTGATTATGTTTCTAGCAAGAAATTTGGAATGCAATATTTTTGGTATGGTTTTTCCAAATTTCAGATTATAATTCGATATTCCATTGTGATTCAGTTTTTTTTTTTTATCTCTGTAAAATATTCTGAAATTTTCTGTATGGCAAATATGAATGATGTGTTTTGTTTTAATTGATTTTTTATACAATAATGTGAAGTTTAAAGAAGTAAGTGTAGTTTCATGGTTATGTAATGGAATGTGTCATTATTTATTCTTAGGGTTTGGTTCTACTCACAGGAAACGAAATTAATACTAATAATTTATATTAATTTTAACCTTGTTAAGTTAATTCAAATTATATTCCATTTATTACTTATTTCTGTATTGTATTCTGCTTGAAGTTTATTCTTTGGATTATTTCTTTTTAACATTTAATACTATTGATATTTTCTGTATGGTTCCATTTTCCTCATATCTGGTTTCATGTATCTAATGTCAGACTGTACACAAGTTGCTCTCAGAATTAAAAAAAAAAAAATATTTGAATATACATTATTACGTTACACTCTCGTACTTATTCTGAACTTTCTTGGATAAAATTATTACTTACATATGCTATTCTGAGATACTTTTCTGTAAACATCTACTTGTGTATAGTGGAAAATGTTACTGCTTGAATAGTCAGATAAAAAAATCTACTCAATAATTTATACATAATTTATTCTCATAATAAGGTGCCAAGAGTTTCTTTGGCATGACTATACAGATGTCAGTATTTGTGTTAATTTGGAGGTTCTGTGACTTTTACACAATGTAGGTCTAATAATAGTCTTTCTTTGGGTTAAATTTCTGTTTTATTTGAATGGTAGTTTGCATGCATAGGTTAATGTAAGCAATTACAGTTGTTCTTTGATTTTAATAATGTTTAAAATTTTGTTGCAACTTTTACACACAATCACTAATTTGCCATTCGATATAAAATATTTCTGTTGTCAATTTAAAGATTTCAGAGATAAGATCATGAACCCAACTTGAATTCTGATTGTGTAAAAATAAAATACGAGTGTAGTTCTCTTAAGATACCTATATCATATATTCAGTTTGTTATTATATAACATACAGTATATACCTATAAGTATAAAGAATCTGATTTACCTAAAGTTATTATCTTAAAATGAAATGTACTTAATGAATTACACATTAGCCTTATATTAAATTATATTCTGTGGCAAGCAGACTTCTAAATGTAGGTTTTAAATTCTTTCTTAAAATCGTTAGAAAGTGATATAGTAAAGGTGTTCAAATTAATGTCAGATGCTTACAAACATAATGGATTAAAGACAATATTGTGTCCTTGATGTAACAGGAATGTTTTACATTGACTGGCATGTTTTAATGTCTGTAGCTTATCTCTGAACAGCATAAAATGAGTGTCTTGACTATGTCTCATATTTTATCACAGTTGAAGTAGTTGGCTAACTCTACACATTAATTTCTTTTGGTTTAGTATACTTTAGGAAATATAATTATACTTTCATCAGTCCATCTCTACTGTGTATGTATGAGAGCCTGCAATGGAGAGTTTTACAAATAATGTTATGTCTGTTCTTATCATTGTGTTGCTAAATAACGAATTTTGAACATAGACAGAGGAATTATTTTGGTTTTACTTGTTGTATATTTGCAATGAATTACATAGTTCTTGTGCTTTTTCACCTTGGGTACTTTTATTTTTAACCGTAGTGCTGTTTAACTAATTTATAATCTTATAATTCTTTAAAATAATGTTCCTCAGTTATTCATTAATTATTTACTATTCCATTAAAGTATATTGAAGAAAGTTTGTGCATGTGATGTTCTTAATTCTGTTATATCAGGTAAGGAAATTGTTATAATGAAGTCAATTAGTTTTTTTATTTCTAAATAAAATTTCGGGATATATGTATAATACGAGAGTCATTTCATAAATAATGCACAGGTTGGCAGAACTGTGAAGTGGATGATGCAACGCCAATGAAAATTACGTCAGTTGCAGTTGAATGATTGAGAAAGAGCTAGAAATGGAACCTACATGTGTCTCGGGTACTGTAACAATTTAAGATCAAAGATCACATCTTTATGTGGCAAAACCTCACAGAAATCCACAGCGGAGCGGAGTTTGTGGTGAGCTTACAGTGGACCATAGTACAGTTTCTTGTTGGGCTACTCGTTTTCGTGTCAGCTTAGATGATGATGCAAGACTAAAGGTATGGTCACACATCGCTACTTTTGCAGCGATGCAGTACAAAAAACTGCGCAACTCTCGTACTGCGACGTGTGAATAACGGTGCAACCCGAAAAGTAGCGGCTGCCGAACCTGCTGCCCGCTACTTTTCCATGCTGCGCGCAGCTCAAAAGTAACGACGTGTGAACAGGGTTCTCAGGGTTGCAGCCGCAGCATTTTTGATATCGGTTTTGTTGAAACTTTTGCTGTGGTTGCGACCAGTGTTGCCACCCAAATGTGTCAATGATACTTTTATTGTTTGGATATATTTTAATGTTAAATGTGATGAAAATAAATTATTTGTAACAGTTATTAAATGCACAACACAGTCTGAGCATATTTTCTTACGACATAATTCACTTTTTTAATTTTCTGTAGCGTAGTTTCAAACAGGAGGGTTGCCAACATTGATTACGTGAATATGCTGTTGGTTATCATTTAAGTATATAGACGTTTTTAAAAGCTTTATAGTAAAAATAATGCCAATTTCTGAATACTAGTTAGGACAGAAAAGTAAATAATAGATAAGTAAGCTTTCGCATGAGTTTATTAATAATGCGAACATAACCACAAAATGTATATTGAGAAGTCAACACGGAGATGGAAACCTGCAGCATGACTGCGGCTGCAAAAGTAGCGCCTTGTGTGTGAACAGACTCGCAACCTCCAGTTGCAACTTTTGCTGCACTCGGGTTGCGAAGCACGAAAAGTAGCGTGCAGCGCGCTACTTTTGGCTTACGTGTGAACATGACACGCAACTTTTGCAGCTGCAATACAAAAGTTGCGCTGCAAAAGTAGCGACGTGTGACCGTACCTTAAGAAGGCCGAAAACATCAACACATGAACACAGTGTGAAACTTATGGCAGATGCTCTTCAAGAAGATCGTAGAGCAACGTGTGAGGGACTTTCAGAAGCTACAGGGATTTCACGAAATTCAGTATTCTGACGAAGAATTTGAAAATGAAAAATTTCTGTGCAATGGGTCCCTCACTGCTTGATTGCTGAATAGAAGCAGAAATGCCTGGACATTGCAGATTTGCTGATAGGACCATCATGAAAACGAGTAGCCCAATGAGAAATATATTACAATCCACTGTGAGTTCATCACAAACTCCACTCAAAGCACTGTGGAAGTGTGGATTTCTGTGGGGGGAAGGGTTTTACCACGTAAAGATTTGATCTTTGGTCTTCATATATATTATTTACTGTACCGAAGTACATATGATATTTCCATGCAGATATTCTGCGCCATCATATGATGAAACAGTAATGAAACAGAGAAAAATTCTCTCCGGCACCGGGATTTGAACCCGGGCTTTCAGCTCTATGGGCTTCTAGTGGCCGCCCTCTGCACTATGTCACTAGAGGGAACTCAAGAGTTGGAACTTAATCTGAGACGATTCTGTCTGACGCCGGGGTGGGTATCCAGTGTGGCTTAGTGGATAAAGCATCAGCTCGTAGAGTTGAAAGCCCGGGTTCAAATCCCGGCGCTGGAGAGAATTTTTCTCCGTTCCATTACTCTTTCATCGTATGATGGCGCAGAATATCTGCATGGAAATATCATATGTACTGCAGTACATTAAATAATATATATGATATGCGTAAATCACTTCGTGATTTAAGACAGCGCTTATTCCGTCGGATCCCGGCCAACTAGTCACTCATAACGAGTGCACCTCAGCACATGTGTGGACTTCAGTCCTACATTCATAGACATCTATGATGTAGTGCAGAGGGTGGCCACTAGAGGGAACCCAAGAGTTGGAACTTAATCTGAGACGATTCTGTCCGATGCCGGGGTGGGTATCCGGTGTGGCTTAGTGGATAAAGCATCAGCACTTAGAGCTGAAAGCCCGGGTTCAAATCCCTGTGCCGGAGAGAATTTTTCTCTGTTTCATTACTGTTTCATCGTTTGGTCTTCAATCGTCACAGTACCCAAGACACATGTAGGCTCCATTTCTAGCTCTCATTACCTAAACACAGAGTATGCTATGGACAGTATGAACACACGTGCTTCTTCCTCAATCCTTCAGCTGCAACTGAGATAATTTTCATTTGTGTTGCTTCATCCACTTCACAATTCTGTCAACTTGTGCACTATTTATGAAATGATCCTCGTATTGTAGCAGTCTGAAATATGGACAATTGTGAAAGAAGTACAAATCTTTTATTGCATTATGCATGATTCTAACACTATAAAAATAAAATAAATAGTGCAGTTAAAGCTCCTTTCTTACTTTAAATTTTACTTAGTAACAGTTTAGTGCTCAGTTTGTGTAGACATGTGTAATAAATTTGCTGGTTTTGATTCAATAGAATCACTTTAGTAGAAATTTTAGACAAAAGGCTTCATAGCATAGTTCAGAAATACTTATTTTCTTCCTCTTTCTTCTTCTTCTTCTTCTTCTTCTTCTTCTTCTTCTTCTTCTTCCTTTACTGCATCATCATCATCATTACCATTACCACCAAAACTATCACCACCACCATTCTTTTTGATTATTCCAAACTTCTCTTTTCTTTTGGCAGAAAGTTTTAGATTTTATTCGTTCTCTCAGAAATACTTTTTATCTGGAAGTATTTAAGATAAAGTCATTAGAATTAATTTCAATACCAAAACAAATTTTTGAAACTATTCAAAGTTTGAGCTGTTGCACAATGGACTTTTTTTAAATATATTTATGTTAAAATGCTAGAATATCATGCAGTAATATTAAGAAGTTTCAATTAAGGAACATCATTAAGAAATGCAATTGAGGAACACTATTTTGAAGAATTACTTATTTGGACATGTTTTATGAGTGTGATGATAAAATTTGCATGTTGATTGTGTCATCCCTACACTCCTTTCATTGAATTTACCACTACCATGAATGCTTGTTACCAATACTCTATGTCCTCTGCAAATTAACAAGACACCTTTTTCACATATTTTTTTCTGCCTTTTTCCCAGTTAAAACAAACTATACCATATTAGTTCATTTTTTATGTTACGAGTAAAAACAAAACCATATTTTGATATCATCATTTGGAGGAGGCAGTGTTTATAGTAAAGAAATTCATCTGTTTTGAACACGAAATCTTAAAGCACTTGAAAATTTATTATGATTGTAATTTTATGTTATATTTTTCAGTTTATTTATTACATTAAATATTTTGGTTTTGAAATCTGAAGAATTCAAGTCGCATCATGTTCACACTTGCTTATGTGTTAATTATGTAACTTTTTTAAAAAGAGACACATTTCTAAAACAGGAAGCTCTACTTACATGTGTTTAGTAATGTAAATGCATATGAGCATGACTTTACAAATAGTCGTGTTTTATATTCATTAAGATTATCTTCAAGATTAATTATATTGAGCATGGGTCACTCATGAGGATTACTATCTACTTTCATGATCAGTTTTATTGTACATGGGTCATTCATTAAGATATCTACTTTCATGATTAATTATATTGAACATGGGTCACTCATAAGGTTTGTTATCTACTTTCATGATTAATTTTATTGAACATGGGTCACTTAAGGATTGTTATCTACTTTCATGATTAATTATATTGAACATGGGTCACTCATAAAGTTTGTTATCTACTTTCATGATTAATTTTATTGAACACAGGTCATTCATTAAGATATCTACTTTCATGATTAATTATATTGAACACGGGTCACTCATAAGGTTTGTTATCTACTTTCATGATTAATTTTATTGAACATGGGTCATTCATTAAGATATCTACTTTCATGATTAATTATATTGAACACGGGTCATTCATTGAGATATCTACTTTCATGATTAATTATATTGAATATGGGTCACTCTTAAGGATTGTTATCTACTTTCATGATTAATTATATTGAATATGGGTCACTCTTAAGGATTGTTATCTACTTTCATGATTAATTTTATTGAACATGGGTCATTCATTAAGATATCTACTTTCATGATTAATTATATTTAACATGGGTCACTTAAGGATTGTTATCTACTTTCATGATTAATTATATTTAACATGGGTCACTCATAAGGATTGTTATCTACTTTCATGATTAATTTTATTGAACATGGGTCATTCATTAAGGTATCTACTTTCATGATTAATTATATTTAACATGGGTCACTTAAGGATTGTTATCTACTTTTATGATTAATTTTATTGAACATGGGTCATTCATTAAGGTATCTACTTTCATGATTAATTATACTGAACATGGGTCACTTAAGGATTGTTATCTACTTTCATGATTAATTATATTTAACATGGGTCACTCATAAGGATTGTTATCTACTTTCATGATTAATTTTATTGAACATGGGTCATTCATTAAGGTATCTACTTTCATGATTAATTATATTTAACATGGGTCACTTAAGGATTGTTATCTACTTTCATGATTAATTTTATTGAACATGGGTCATTCATTAAGGTATCTACTTTCATGATTAATTATATTTAACATGGGTCACTCATAAGGATTGTTATCTACTTTCATGATTAATTTTATTGAACAAGGGTCATTCATTAAGATATCTACTTTCATGATTAATTATACTGAACATGGGTTACTCACAAGGATTGTTATCCACTTTCATGATTAATTTTATTGAACATGGGTCATTCATTAAGATTATCTGCTTTCGTGATTAATTGTATTGAACATGGGTCATTCATTAAGATTATCTACTTTCATAATTAATTTTATTGAACATGGATTATTCATTAAGATTATCTACTTTTATGATTAATTATATTGAACATGGGTTACTCGTAAGGATTCTTATCTATTTTCAAGATTAATTTCATTGAACACGAGTCTGTTGCAAGAATTATTGTTTACTTTCAAGTTTTGAGCATTTAGGTCCGTTCCAACCCCATTGAGGATTTTGAACCAACACTAGACATTTACAAGCAACACGATTTTTTGTTCGTGTACTCAGAGTGGTAACAAGATCACTACATAAGACAAGGGACACACACTCAGTCCCTGTACAATGGGAATAAATCTCCCCTTTTCTTCTTGTTTAGTCAACTCTCCGAAGACAGGTTGGAACCTTGTAAGTGAGACCAATAAGGCAGCACGCATGAGGCAACTAAGCCAGGAGATAATGAGGTAGGATGGCCAGTTCCTTTCGCCTTCGCATACATTGCTGACTAGTAACATATTTCACTAATCAGACTTAAGATTTATACAAATAATTGTTCTTCCTCTGACACATATCGTCAAGTGAGATGTACTGCCTGATAATAAATGTACATATCAGCCAGAACCTTCCCTTCTGGGAATCAAATTAGGATCTGTTGGTCTCATAGTCAGCAACTTTACCATTTGAGGCATGAGGAAACAAGAGACACTTATTTCAGTATTAGTTCATAAAAATGATACAAATTTGGTATTTAAGAGTAAATTAATATATTCTGTTTATATTTAAAAATTTGTTAAAGTTCGTTAATTTTAAGGATGACATATTGGATTTTCTGAAGTCTGATTAGTAACATTACTAGTCAGCGATGTATGCGATGGAAGGGGTAAGGAACTGACCACCCTGTGCCATTATTTCCTGGCTTAGTTGTCTCCTAAGTGATGTCTTATTGGTGTCACTTATGCGATTCAAACCTGTCTTCGGATACTGGATTTCTTAATGTGGGGACGAAAATTTTAATGTGAATCCACAGAAATGAATCAAATCCAATACTACTGAATAAATTGTTATTATTCAGACTTGTTTAAATGTTGCAAACTTAAGTCATTTCTAAGGGCTCTGTATATGGATGCTGGTTTTATAATGTTCCAAATCTTCTGACAGCTTTACAGTTTCTGTCTGTCGCTGGATCTTTGGGCACATTTATTTCCTTTATTCTTATTGATCCCTTCTCTCCTGATCTTCTGGAGTCCATCCTGATTACATCTCTATGGTGTGCACATTGAAACTTATTTTGGTGTTAGGCTATCATTCTTCCTTTGTAATTCGCCTGACTATATTTCAGTTGCTAGTTTTTTTTATCTCTCTTATCATAGTTATATTTCAAGGCTTTTGATTTGCTTTTTTTTCACATTACCTTTTTTTCCTCCCAATGTTGAGGACTTCACCCATTGCCTCAGTTCCCATTGTGAACGTCCGGGGCTTCATATCGGAATATTCCTTCTCCTAAATGAATTGCTTTCTGTGAGCTTCTTACTTAATTAAAGGACTTAATTTTTTTGTGCATGATGATTTTGGTATTAGTGCATCAATTTGCTTAATATTCAATTTTCAAGAATAAAATAGCAGGATGTAGATGGGTTTAGAAGTTTTAAAAATTGTTACACCATAGAATTTAGTGTAAGTAAAGAAAAAATCTTCGTATACATTTAACAGAAGTAAAATAAGCACTTCAAAGATATGGTTGGAATGTTACAGACAAGGACAAAAATTGATTTTTTTCCTTTTCTTTGTCTTTTCTTTATGCTTCACTCTTATCCTATTTCAAGTTTGTAAAACCGGAAAGAAAAGATGATATGTATTTTCATAAACAGAAAATTGTTTTGAATATATAAAAAAATGAGATACATGCATTATAATATTGGTCTGACATGTTACTGAATACACCTAAATAGGTGAAAGTAATGATGTTCAAAATGCATCTTATATATATTCATACACTAGATTTTTTATAAATGTTATAATATTATAAACAACACTATACTTATATACTGCTGCATAATTGACAGTTATTAATTTTAAAAAGATATTGTTTACAGTGTTTCTATGTCCACTCCTTATCCAAGGCCTTTCTTTATATCCAGGCTTATGCAGCTGAAATGGTCTGCATATTTTGAACCTGAGTGTATGTTTTCAATAATTGTTCAATTTCAAATTACCAATCGCATTTCCATTGATCATATTTTATATAAAATAGTTTTAATTCTTACACTAGTTCACTGTACAGTGAGTCTCTAGTTGCACAGTGACTAACACGTACTGCCTTGGCTGAAGCAGGCATTCTTTCCTGTTTTAATCAGTCCCATAATCATGAGAAGAAAAAACAGACATTTTATATATTTGGTCTTGGATAAGCTTCGGGCTTCTACCGCGTTGTCTTGGTGTTGGTGGCTGACGTTTCGACTGCTGTGTTGTGGTCATCTTCAGAGCAGTTGTTGGATAAAGAAATAGTCTGCAAGCTCATATATATATATATATATATATATATATATATATATATATATATATATATATAGTAGTCTCAATGGGGGGAGTACTTTCGGTGATAGGTCGCCCTGGCATCTGATTGGTCCTTCGTTGTCCAATCCGGTTGAGGTCTGTATGAAGGATAGTATTCATATTAAATACTGGCCCTCGTAAGGTTTCTTTGACCAGTCTTCTGTATAAGTTGTCTTCTTTATCTATTATCTTGATATTGTCGAATTCGATGGCGATGCCTGAATCTGCTGAGTGTAAGCCTTCCACATCAAACTACATCCCAACAACATCAACAAGGACGCGGTGCCCCCCTTCATCCGGACATCGGGCACAGTATCAAGGTCACTCTTCCGGACCTTATGAGGGCCAGTATTTAATATGAATACTCCCCTCCATACAAACCTCAACCGGATTGGACAACGAAGGACCAATCAGATGCCAGGACGACCTATCATCGAAAGTACTCCCCCCCATTGAGACTACTATATATATATATATATATATATATATGAGCTCGCAGACTATTTCCTTATCCAACTGCTCTGAAGATGACCACAACACAGCGGTCGAAACGTCAGCCACCAACACCAAGACAACGCTGTAGAAGCCCTGAAGTTTATCCACAGACCATGTATACCAGCCGCAGAAGCCTATGCGAACATCTTATATATTTACTTTTGTTTTTATTCATAAGATGCTAGAAATGCTCTCTATCTTCTACAATGCATAACTGCGATCTCCAGAACAAATTTTCATTCACACATTTCATCCTGATTTTTGTTGTAATTTTTATTGTAGATCAGATGGTGTTGGTGGATTATTTGTATACACTTTAGATTTGATGTAACCCTAAAGAAAATAATCGCAGGGGAGTGAGATCAGGCGATCCTTGTGCAATTCTTGTAAGGACCTACCTGTGACAAGAGCAGGTGCTGAGTCCCACTGAAACCAGGTGAACTGTCACCCCAACAAAATATATTAAATATTAAATAAAATAATCAAACAAAATAAATAAATAATATATATATATATATATATAAACGGAATTATATGTGAGTCAAATTCCACTTTTGCAAAATCTGAATATTCATAACTTCAATATCATTGATGTCCAATAATTTCCTCTTTCAATTGCGAAATAAATCCAGGTAATAAAATTTGATTCGTGTAGACATCACTGTAAAGTTTGGTGGAAGAACACGATCCCAATAATTCTGTTCACATTTGTGGCACACCAGACGCCCACTTTTTGTGGATAAAGAGGGATAAATGTAGATATCCGAACTCCAAGTGAAACCGGGCTTCATCAGAAAAGAATACTAAATTTGGGTTTATTTCGCCATCACATACAGACTGGAGAAACCAGTTACAAAAATTAACTCTTGAAGCTGAATTATATTCATTTAATGTATGGATTATTTGTATTTTGCATGGATGCGAGTGAAGTTTCTTGGCTGCTCATGCTGCTGCAATTTGGATACCTCGGTTTCTTGGGCTAGTTGTTTTAAAAGATTTTCGCAAAGATTGTTCAAGCCTGGCACCTATTTCACTTAATTTCTCTTCAGTGAGAATTTGATGCATACCAGATTTTCTTTTATTCAGAATGGAGCCTGTTTCTTCAAACTTTCTCACTAATCTACGGTTTGTGGTTCTGTGAAGAACGTTTTCACCTGAGAACTCAAGTTGAAACAAGCTACAGCACTTTCATATGTAGCTTTATCTGCAATACTTCTTCACAACAAATACTCATTGCTATAAACTGTACATATTCACATCATAATACGACTGTGACCGAACACCAGCTTTTATTTATAGTTGCTTTAACTTTGAAGTCATTTCACCACAGTATAAGTATTAATACAGTCTGGAAACTTGGCCATATTTCCTGCCAGATGGACATGCATGCACGTACAGCTAACGATCCAAGCAGCAGATAAGTAAAACACTACTGAAAAAGTCCGCTGTTTATAATTATGTTATGGTGATGATACAGTAGCGTGCAAATTAATCCGAACAACGTAATTACTTATGAAAAAACACTCAAACGGGTTAAAAAAAGGATCTAAGACATACCTCAGTAATCTATGTGGCCTCCCTTGTTCCTAATAACAGCTCTGAGACCATTTGTCATGGATTCCACTAATTTCCCACAAATATTCTTCATTTCTTCATCGCGAAACCATACACCAATGAGGGCAGAAATCATCTTCCCCTTTGTAGAACAATCCATTTTTTGCATTCTTCTTTTCCAAATTGACCACAAGTTCTCAATGGGGTTGATGTCGGGTGAGTTGCCTGGCCAGGGGAGTACCTGAATATTCTTCTTGTTGAAGAATTCTGTAGTTTTTCGAGACGTATGGCATGGTGCCAGGTCTTGTTGGAATACACCTCTGCCATCCGGAAATGATTTTTACAGCTGGGGTACGATTCTGGTTTCCAATAAGTGAATATATTTGTCAGAATTCATCATTCCCTTGATAGGTATTAATGCTCCAGGCCCTTCATGTGTAAAACAACCCCAAAACATTACTTTAGGGGGGTATTTGGGTGCTTGTTGGAGATGAGCTGCTGTTACTTTTTCGGATCCTTTCCGTACGTAAGAAACACGGTGGCCGTGGACCTCGAAATGAGACTCATCGGAAAAAAGTACATTCTTCCAGTCATTCACTGTCCAGTGTTGATGTAATTTTGCCCACATTAAGCGTTTTTTGCACATAACAGGGGTTAGCAGTTACTTCTTAATAGGCTTACGAGCCCTTCGTCCAGCTTCCAAAAGCCTACGCCGCACTGTTGTGACGTGAATATTCGCCCCAGTGGTAGCCATTAACTCGCGGGTTAAGTCGACAGAAGTTAGTGTAGGATTTAATTTACTTTTCCTGACAATTAAACGATCATCTGCAGGTGAAGTCTTCCTTTTCCGGCCACAGTTTCCTTTTTTCTGGGGTGTGATGGATCCAGTCTCCCTGTATCGTTTTATGATCGAATTAACAGTAGCCAAACCGATGTGACATTCTGCAGCAATTTGCCTTTGTGTCATAGAAGAATGCTCTGCTAATGTTATAATTTTAGGCTGTTTTCGTGGAGTTGTATCCATTTGTGAAGACGACAGAATGTACACAGGATTGCAGTATTAAGTCTTCAACACAACTGAAATGCTTATAAGTACAAAACGACAGGCAAAATGTCACATTATAAAAAAAATAATGACAGACCTTCAAGAATGGAATTACACGTACTACAGATGTCAATTAAAGCGGTATGAGCAGCTGTGAGGCCAACAATAACAGAAAATGTAAAAATATGTCGTGTTCGGATTAATTTGCACGCTACTGTATAGAAGCAAAAGATTTATTGGAAGAATTAGGGTTTCGAAAGGACCCTATTATTCAGCTGTAAATTGCAGCAACAATGAAATATGAAACCCAAAATTGCGTTTTTTTTCACTTCCCCAAAGATCCTGAAAAATTTATATGTACAGTGTAGACCTACTGGTTTATGCGTAGCATGTATTCTTAACGCAGTTATGTTTCGGGTTTTTACCTTTTAATTTCGCTTAATATTCATGTTAAATTCTGTTGTAATGATTTCAGATGTAAAAAAAATGGTTTATAAATAGTTGGCGAAAGGACCTATTTGAGTGCAAATTGCCGTGTATACGCAGAACACTTTGAGAACAACCAGTTTATGAATTCCAATAAGAACTCATTAGTTAAAACTGCTGTACCTGAACAAAGTGGCTCAAACAGTAATGTTCAAGATTCGCATTTGAGAGATTCCATAGCCAATCTGACTGGAGTTTTTCGTGGTTTCCTTCAGTCACAAAGGCAAATGCTGGATTGAAAATTTGCATACCATGATTCATCACTGCTGATGAATGCTTTCTGCCTGTTTTCAATTTCAGAAAATAGCAGACTCAAGCTATATTTCGGTATACTGAACACAGATTTCTTTTTCATTATTTAAATGGGTAATAGTTTAATGTGAAAATTTGAAATGTCAAGATGGCTTGCTAATTACACGAACTTGCGCATATATAACATATATGCACGAACACACTCATATACACTAATTTAAAAAGGTACTCAAGCACCTACATGCATATACGAGTATATATACATCAAGAAATTCTCCACCCCTCTCCTGCCTAATTCCAGTGCAAATAAACCTGTTAAAAAGTAGTTTTATTGCAATCCAGAAAAGGTCCGTTTTTGGTAATTACTATATAGAAACTAACACATAGATATTGAAAAATATAGTTTTATTATTAAATTTATGAAACATTTGAAATTATTTGACCTGTATTTGTATCAGTTTCAAAATTCATGCAATAAGTTTGTACATCCCAGAATAAGTGCTGAAACTAAGACACTAATTCATTATAATTTGCGAAGTATTATTATAAATTTATTTGCAATTATTGGTGAAATCAAAATATACATAAATTCAATCATTATCTTGAAAAACTTTGTGGTGAATGTAGCGACTTATAATTAAATTGCTATTAATATAGTTTCCTGATTCTTTCTTTTAAGCTATACAAGTTAACATAAACAAGTTTTATTACGTGGCATACTATTCTAAGAAGGAAAGTCTGTATTTATTTTAATTTTTTTTTGTTGCTTTCTTGTCCTATATGTTACTTACTTTCATTTATTGTGACATTAATGAGAAAGCAATAATTATTTATTATAGGTGTTAGAATAGCTGTATTTGAGACAGTTCAAACAGTGATCTTCAGTTTGTTTATAAATTTACAGAAACAGTGTTTACCTTGCTAGATAGTCCTGTAGTAGTTGTATGATTCCCTCCTTAAATTATCCTTTTTACAATGCCATTTCTTTCATCCTATATTTGCATTGTTATCTGACATTAAAAAACTAAGAACTTCATTAAGTTACGGATACCTATAGTGTATCTTTCATTTTCATTTAAAGAATCTGTAATTATTGTAAAAACAATGTTTTTGTTTAAAATATTCTTCTAGGTAAACCCTAACGAATATTATGAGAAATTTCAAAGTTACAAGTTCAAAACCTTGGATTGACTCCATGTCTTTACTTTGTGCTCCAATAAGGGAACAGATTGGAATTGCAGCCACCAATGTAAGATTTGTTTGAATTTTGAATTATAGCATTAAACACATTTATTTTACAACCATTAAGTTGAATCTAAATGGCTTCTAGGTTTGACTTCATCATACTAGATCTCATTACTCATGATTTCGAGCCGGGATTCTAAATCTGTCACAGAGTTCTAAACCTGAGTAGAATTTGGAAATAAAATGTGAATTGAAAGGATGATCTTCCACTATTCAAATATTTACATATTTATTTTTAATGTTTCCTTTCTTCTCTTATTAACGACACAACAGATGTACGCGAGAAATCGTCGTTTATAGATCGCAGATATCTGAAATATCCTATTTGAAGAACGGTTGTAATTAAGTTATGTAGTGCTGCATGATGTTAGTAGTAACACTAGATTCTAACATTCGTATGTTTGTGTAGTCAATAAATAATATTGGTATATAATCAAGTTTTCAGCTGTAATTAAATAATATACTGTTTTCATTTCATAACTTCTTTATTTCTTCTGGTAGTAGCACTGTTTATTCTGTTTCTTTTGGGCTTTCATTTTGAGTTAGGCATTTGTTTCGATTAACCCTCATGTCCATTGTAATTTATTAATACATGTATATTAAAATTATCGGTGTGCTTATCTTTCTGCTGATACAGTTTGCAGCTAACATTTTATTTTCATTGCTATTGTGAGGCAGGTTCAAGGGGACAAATTTCTCTTCTCATTGCCAGGAGCGGGTTTCTTGGTTCACCTATACCAGGCCGGAAACGTTTTCCTTCAGATCCACAGTACCTCTACCACCTTGGCAACACCAGCCCTCTAGTCCTTCAGAGGTTCTATCACCAACAGAACCAACATTTACATCACCAAAACAATCACCATCACCACCATCATCACCATCATCATTTAAACAGTTATCCAAATCAACCATCATTACCCCACCAGTCATCCATAGACAGCAACGAAACTCAGAAACAGGACGACTCTAGTGGCGTCGTGAAGAAACGCTTTGCCTCGTACATTAAGTTCCACCTGGGCGGAGGAGATTCTCGCAGTAGGAATCTTCCACCCCCTCGTCCTCTGCGACATGCATCACCCGGTCCTCCATCCCACTATCCACCCCCCAGTCAAAGTCCAGATCCTCCACCACGGCACAACAGGGGCTCGTCTACCCCTGCAGATTCTGGCACTCCTGGAGCTGGCTCATCACCTCTTCTGGTAAGGCGGAGCTTCCTTGATGTTTCACCTGTAAGAAGAGGGTTTGTCGAAGGCTCACCATCTCTCTCTAGAAGGTAAGTTGTTTTGTTTTCAAACTCTAGAGACTGAAGTCCTTATCATGTGAAGGATGTAAAGATGTAGTCTTTTATCCACGGAAAACTATTACAGTAAGGGTACCAGATTTTTTCACAATTTCTGGGGACAGATATCGATATATTAAAAAGCTACTTTTAACATTTCTGTTGAGTTGCAATTCACTTATATTGTTTTTGTACACTTTAAAGAATTGAAATACTCTATTTACACACTAAAATATTCATTCTACTTAATTACTACTAAAATTACTGGTATTTACAGAATAATGAATTACTTTAACCAGGTCTTGTCTATATTATTTCAATGTACTGAAGTACATGTGATATTTCCATGCAGATATTCTGCGTCATCATATGATGAAAGAGTAATGGAACGGAGAAAAATTCTCTCCGGCACCGGGACTTGAACCCGGGTTTTCAGCTCTACGTGGTGATGCTTTATCCACTAAGCCACATCGGATACAACCCCGGCGCCGAACAGAATCGTCTCTGATTGAGTTCCAACTCTTGGGTTCCCTCTAGTGGCCGCCCTCTGCACTACGTCATAGATGTCTATGAACATAGGACCGAAGTCCACACATGTGCTGAGGTGCACTCGTTATGAGTGACTAGTTGGCCGGGATCCGACGGAATAAGGGCCGTCTTAAATCACTTCGTGATTTACGCATATCATATATATTATTTCAATGTACCGAAGTACATATGATATTTCCATGCAGATATTCTGCGTCATATGATGAAAGAGTAATGGAATGGAGAAAAATTCTCTCCGGCGCCGGGACTTGAACCTGGGTTTTCAGCTCTACGTGCTGATGCTTTATCCACTAAGCCACACCGGATACAACCTTGTCTAGATTTCCAATTTTGCAGCAAATTTCTGCCAGAACAGTTTGAACATTGAACTTTAAAAAATGGTATATTTAGATTTCAGTATTTTTTTTACCCATAATCGTTTTACTTCTCTAATTTTTGCTGTCACTGTAATAAAATCTACATCGACATAAGGCGTAGTCCTCTTATACCTCCTTCAATATAATCCCTCTGCTTGGTGCTATGACACATTTGAATTACTATAACAATGCTATCTTTAATAGCTATACAGACGTGGACAGATTATTAGCAAAATTGAAGATTTTTATTATATATTTTTACAAAATATGATTCTTCAATTCAGACTGCAGCTGACATTTTTGCGTATTTCCAAATTATTAGCAAAACTGAAGATTTGTATTGTATATTTTTAGAAAATTTGACTCTTCAATTTGGACTACATTTGATATTTTTGCACATTTACAAATTATTAGCAAAACTGAAGATTTTTACTATATATATTTACCAAATTCGACTCTTCAATTTGGACTACAGTTCACATTTTGGATATTTCCAAATAATTAGCAAAACTGAAGATTTTTATTTTATATTTTGACAAAATTTGACTCTTCAATTTAGACTGCAGTTGACATTTTTGTATATTTACAAATTTTTAGCAAAATTAAAGATTTTTATTATATATTCTTACAAAAATTGGCTCTTCAATTTAAACTACAGTTGACATTTTTGCATTTTTCTGTCTACTATAATGATAGAAATATGAAAAATTGTCAACTGTAGTGTAAATTGAAAAGTCAAATTTTGTAAACAGAATTATCATAAAAATCGTCAATTTTGTTAATAATTTGTCCACGTCTGTAGAGAGACATTCCACCTAATACCGACCTTGTAATAAAATGAAGCTGACACAATATGAAATTGAACTTGTGGTGAAACATATTGAAAAGGTCGTTTTGTCAGTTCTGTAGTGCAGATGTTAAATATTGTGCATTGTCGATTTTAAACTCATTTTAAGAACGGTATTCACCTTTTCGTTATTTTGAGTTATGACTTTATTGTGAAACGTTCTTTTAACGTTTTGTGCATTTGACAGTTCATATTTTTAATATAAATTTCTTGTGTAAGTGTAATAATGACACAAGCATTTTTTATTATACAAGATTAAACAGAAATTAAAATTTATTAAAAATTGAATGACTGTGAAAAAATTATTTTTTAAAAGATTTTATAAGGATATTCATGAATATGTTCTATTAGAAGAATATAGTATAATATTAATAAATATACCGTAACATAATAATAATAATAATAATAATAATAATAATAATAATAATAATAGTAAAAGACAGAATTTAAAATACTGGTAAAAAAAAAAAAAAAAGAAGAATTAATAATGACGTACCTTCTCCTTGAAAAAATTCTGCATACCTATGCCACTTGACAGCAAGCATGACTCGAACAGTTTCTAAACTCATTCTGCATTTTTAAGATGTCCACATCATGTACACTGAAGGAAAAAACTCTCTCCACTGAACCATTATTTTCAGGAGAGACAGAGATAGTTCAGTCAACTTCTGGAGTTGTGTACAGAGAATAATTTTCTCAGAGAAAATGAAAAAAATTTCACTTCAATTTGTGCAAGAATGAGCATTTTCTTCATTTCACTTTGCTATTTTCTCTGAAGTCACATATTTCTTCAAGCAAGAAATTTCATCAAATAAATTATTTCATGATTCCCGGTCGGGGCAAGTTACCTGGGTGAGGTTTTTCAACCCAATACGAGGAAATGCTGGGTAACTTTCGGTCCTGGACCCCGGACTCATTTCACCGGCATTATCACTTTTACCTCATTCAGACGCTAAATAACCTAAGATGTTGATAAAGCGTCGTAAAATAACCTACTAAAACATTCAACTTCAAAATAATGAAGCTGTAGTTAATTTTATAAAACTCTCTTAGTAATGAACTGCATTGTGATATTGGCAATTTTGTGATGAATTTCATTTACAGGCAGTTATCATATATATTTCAAAATAAATCCTAATGGCAGGGTCCTTAACTTCTCATTATTCACCTCGACTCTGTGAGCAGCTCATAGATGCTGAGAAATGTAGATCACTATAAATACATTTATTTCAATGTAGCTTCTATCATTGGAAAACTTTTGTGTCTTATGCAGAATGATTCATGTGCCCTTTTTTATTTTTATGCAACCCAGTATTTTAAAGCATGCCTTTGAAATTGCGGTACATGCTTCTAGAAGATTTCAGATCAAGGTTAGATATAAAACTTGTATATTCTTAGGGAGAATCATCTGTTAAAAATAGGCAACTGTGTCATTGGGTGATCAAGGATTCGAAGTTCCTGAAATAGTGTAGAGTAATGTAGAATCAATGACAAAGAAATTTGTGGAACATTCTGTGGTTCCCATATTAAAATAACATGCATGGTCTGAGATTCGTACCCACAACCTTAGTATTATTGGCTGCACTCTATAACCAATTGTGTTACGTACAAATTTCTTGAGAGGATTCCTGTGAGGGGAGTATGGTCCTTGCGGGATAAGAGGAGATGGTAAGCTAGTAACTCAGCATCTCTGAAAGAGGGCTGGGACAAACAAGGCTCGGTCATTGGCTGGCCAGTTCCATATTGGTGGTTGATTGCAAGAGTGGGGGAAAAATTCGCATTCCCTGCTCGTATCCTCTCCAGAAATGGAAACAGTAGTGTATCAGGCACATTATTGCCATCTGTATGCAGTTATATTGTCAGACTCCAAAGCAGCTATTCTATCAATCGTCTCTAAACACACACCTTCATGTCAAACAGCAGAAATAACTAAAATGCTCTCTCAATTAATATCACTCAATAAAAGAATTGTATTCCAATGGATACCATCCCACTGTGGAATCCTGGGAAACGAGAATGTGGATGCTTTAGCAAAGAAGGGCAGCGCTGCTACTTACAGACCTGTTACTAAATCTACGTATTACTCTGTGAAGAGATTTTTTAAATCTACATACTTAGCCTTCAACAAACAAAATTTGATAACACAATCCCAAGGGAAAAAATGGAACTCTCTGCATCATAATCTACAGTTAATTCCCGATTTACCACGAAAATCGTCTGTAGCTGCATTTAGATTGGCAACAGGCCATGATTGTTTGGCTAAACACCTGCATAGAATTGGAATATATCAGTCCCCTAACTGCCCATTGTGCAACTCAAACCAAGAAATGGATTCGGAACACCTCAAAATCTGTGCTTCATTGGCTGGTCATGATAATATCTTTGAAAAATATTGGAGTGCAAGAGATCAAATGACTTTATTGCCAAACGCCTGGCATTAGAAAACAACAACATTTCAGATATAATTATATGTACTTTGTTTATGGAATAATTTAAAAAATGCCAGATTTCATATAGCTTCGTATAAAGAAGGCTCAGATTACTTTATTAATCTTATTTGTATAATATATGTAAAGTATATTATATATGTGTTATATTCTTATACATATTTGTGTGTGAAGAAGTGTGTTTCATACAGTACTCTTTTATTACAGTGCACAACAGAATTTTTCCTTACCTGCAAAGTAAATAAGGTTTGTAAATATATTTTGATGTATCTGTGATCACAGTGAATGAAAAATAATAGGTTTGTTTGCAATTAATCTTTCTGTAACTGTGCACCTAACAATTTGACGTGCTGATAAATCCTAACCTTGTAAGGAAATACAGTAGCGTGCAAATTAATCCGAACAATGTAATTACTTATGCAAAGACACTCAAATGGGATAAAAAAAAGGATCTAAGACATACCTCAGTAATCTATGTGGCCTCCCTTGTTCCTAGTAACAGCTCTGAAACGATTTGGCATGGATTCCACTAATTTCCCACAAATATTCTTCATTTCTTCATCGTGAAACCATACACCAATGAGGGCAGAAATCATCTTCTTCTTTGTAGAACAATCCATTTTTTGCATTCTTCTTTTGCAAATTGACCACAAGTTCTCAATGGGGTTGATGTCGGGTGAGTTGCCTGGCCAGGGGAGTACCTGAATATTCTTCTTGTTGAAGAATTCTGTAGTTTTTCGAGTCGTATGGCATGGTGCCAGGTCTTGTTGGAACACACCTCTGCCATCTGGAAATGATTTTTGCAGCTGGGGTACGATTCTGGTTTCCAGTAAGTGAATATATTTGTCAGAATTCATCATTCCCTTGATAGGTATTAATGCTCCAGGCCCTTCATGTGTAAAACAATCCCAAAACATTACTTTAGGGGGGTATTTGGGTGCTTGTTGGAGATGAGCTGCTGTTACTTTTTCGGATCCTTTCTGTACGTAAGAAACACGGTGGCCGTTGGACCTCGAAATGAGACTCATCGGAAAAAAGTACATTCTTCCAGTCATTCACTGTCCAGTGTTGATGTAATTTTGCCCACATTAAGCGTTTTTTGCACATAACAGGGGTTAGCAGTTGCTTCTTAATAGGCTTACGAGCCCTTCGTCCAGCTTCCAAAAGCCTACGCCACACTGTTGTGACGTGAATATTCGCCCCAGTGGTAGCCATTAACTCGCGGGTTAAGTCTAGGATTTAATTTACTTTTCCTGACAATTAAATGATCATCTGCAGGTGAAGTCTTCCTTTTCCGGCCACAGTTTCCTTTTTTCTGGGGTGTGATGGATCCAGTCTCCCTGTATGTTTTATGATCGAATTAACAGTAGCCAAACCGATGTGACATTCTGCAGCAATTTGCCTCTGTGTCATAGAAGAATGCTCTGCTAATGTTATAATTTTAGACCGTTTTCGTGGAGTTGTATCCATTTGTGAAGACGACAGAATGTACACAGGATTGCAGTATTAAGTCTCCAACACAACTGAAATGCTTATAAGTACAAAACGACAGGCAAAATGTCACATATTATAAAAAAAAATAACGACAAACCTTCAACAATGGAATTACACGTACTACAGATGTCAATTAAAGCGGTATGAGCAGCTGTGAGGCCAACAATGACAGAAAATGTAAAAATATGTCGTGTTCGGATTAATTTGCACGCTACTGTATTGGCGACTTATGCTGTAGCAGAATCCTATTGAAGGAAACCAAAATTACTCTCCCTTCCAACCAGTTGATCGATAAAAAGTAGTGTGCAAAATCAGGGTAAAGTGCCTGTCGGTACTTATTGTCTGCTAAAATAAAAATAGTCCAGGTCGTGAAGGGGCACTTATTGGGAATGATGTGATTTTTCTGCTCTGCTGTTTTGGGAATTTACATACCCATGCAGGTGCAACCAAACCTTGTTTAAAAAAATAAGAGATGGATGTATCTCCCCATGTATCATGTGTCATAGGGTTTTAGTTTAGTTGTTGTTTTCTGAACCAAACTGTAGGAAATTTCTGTTTGTTGAAAAAGTCCTCTAAGAAATTTTTTTATGAGAATTTCCTTGCTAAGCATTTAACGCATATGGTTGGTTTTTTTTTGTATATAATACTTCCAGTTTCCAGAAATTTGTTAACTAAATGATGAGCAATTGAACTACTGTAACATTAACACTAGAAAATTGTTGTTCATATTGCCTCTGTACTTCTCGAGCAGATTTTATCAGTACAGTAGAACTTGGTTATAGCGACCTCGTCTTGTACGACACCTCGCCTATAACGTCAAATATTCTGTGGTCCCAACTAATTCCCCATAAGACATATGCTTTCCTACCTTGCTTAATACGACAAACGCATATGCGTCTACCTCACATATAACGTCATTTTCAGCCTCAGTTTGGAATAAGATTTTCTAAGAACCAAAGTATTTTAAGAAATATTTTGTTGAAATCTGACCCTGACAAATTCTTTACAGTCTCCTTCTGTCGTAGACCTCTGGAATGCAGGCAGATTCCCCACCCCATTGTAACCTGCCCGAATTCATGCGGTATTAGATCAGTTTCGACAGGAAGTTTTCACTAAGTGCACGCATTTTAACACAGTATGGCCACTAAAAGAAGTGAGTGACGCTTTAGAAGTCATTAGAATTATGAACATGTTCTATGAAGCTAGGAAAGGGAGCAGTGAAATTGCAACTGAAATTATGAACATAAAACGTAATTTAGCTCTAGAAAGTGTGTATTGGGCAAGTAGAAGACGCAGAGTAAAATGACTGATTACTTCACTTCTAAGTAAGTAAAGTAGTTTGGTGAGTACTGAACAAACTGTTTTAATACAGAATACTGTATTTTATTATGTTCATTGTAGGCTTAAAAGTCAATACATAAATCTAAAATAAGTCTAATTAAATTTATTTTTCATTTTCCACCTCACTAGATTGATAATGTGAATCTCGGTTACTACGACATTCGTTTATAACAACATAATATTTAAGGTCCCTTGGATGTTGTTATAACCAAGTTCTACTGTATATAGAAATCGTGTATGAACACTTTTTTTTTTTTTCAGCAGATAAAGTCATTCACGTCCGTTAACTTGCATCAAAGGCAGATAGACACCCACTACACATTGTAGAAAATGACCTTACTTGACTTTGTGTTGTATGCCACGCATGAGAGATTATTATTAGAAGTTGATTGGCATGTGAGTCACACAAAGGTTATCTGTTATCTGACACACACAGCTATTTTTCAGATTTTCATGCTGTATCAGATGTCTTTCAGGATTGGAAGACATAGCATACCCTAGCGAGAACAAAAACCACTGTCTCATAGGTAGAGATAGAATGATTTCTTTGGGGAGGCATAATATTTATTTATTTATTTATTTATTTATTTATTTATTTATTTATTTATTTATTTATTTATTTATTTATTTATTTAACCTGGTAGAGATAAGGCCATCAGGCCTTCTCTTCTCCTCTACCAGGGGATTACAACTACAATATTAAGAATACAATTACAATTATAATTACAATTAATATTAAATTTATAGATACAATAAAAACCAAAGTATTAAAAGATTAACTGATTAATAAAAGCTAGACAGTTTATTGTAAAAGTTAAGAAGAGAGAAGCATTTCTTTTATTGACTAAGTAAAAATTAAACCTACTCTACGCAGTAAGAAAATGCTTAATAAGCTTGCTTTTGAACGCTACTAAATTCTGACAGTCTCTGATGTCACTGGGTAGGGTATTCCACAAGCGCGAGAACGAGATTGTGTATGATGATGAATACGATGATGTCTTATGTGTTGGTATGGCTAGTATGCGGCTATTTTCCGTGCGTGTGAAGAGATTATGATATGATGACAGGTAACTGAAACGGGAGGCAAGGCAGGTAGGTGTAGAGGTGTGAAGGACTAGGAAAAGGAGAACAAGAGAATGGAAATTTCTACGTTCGTTAAGCCGTAGCCAGTTTAGAGTTTGGAAGGATGGGGTAATGTGATCAGCGCGACGGACATCGCAGACGAAGCGAACACAAGAATTATGAACATGTTGTAATTTTTGTGATAGGATTTGTAATAGAATGATAAAATAAGCTAATTTATAAATACATATTCTTATCATGAGCATATGAATGCTCCCACATGCATAAAAAAAAAGGCAAATACATACAGATATCCTGAGCATAGTGGCAGTGCAGCATACATTCACTGTGTGACAATAGCGTCACTAGCTGTGTGCTCTGCGCTGTTGCTGCCGCCGAGATTTCAGATATGAAATATTGCATACATACCAACTACTTCAGATATGCTGAAAATGGTTTTCTGCAGTGAGAGACACTCTACATCTCTTAAATTATATGATATCCTACAGTTTAGCTTGAGTAATTTTTGTCGCTTCATGTCATATTGCATCCTTCAGTTGTTCTAAAGCAGCGTTCTCAAACTTTTTTGAAGTGGGGACCATTTTTTTTTAAGTCAGAAAAGTTCCACGTACCACCTTACTCTTGTTCCCTCCGAAAGCAAATTTATCATTTTTGTAGCATATTTTAATATCAATATACATTACTTATATTTTTAAATAGAATTAATTAATTAAAATTAATTAAATTAATTTTATGCTCGACCATGCCGAAATGTAGTAATTATACCTTTAATGCATGTCATTAAAGTACACCTACTCATTAAAGGTCAGGTCTTTCAGCCAATGACGACTCAGGTTACAACTGTTCAGCCAATGACAGGTCAGCTTTCTACCGTTATAAAACCGCAAGTATCGATTATTCTCGGATATGCAATCGAAAGAGAATTAGCGAAAAGTCACGGAGGCTGGAAATCCAATACTGTCGCAGAAGGTTATGTTCTGTTACTATAATAATTAGCGTTAATTGTAAATAATATTCAAATAAATTCAATTTGTCATCTCGTTTTTCAATGTCTAATTTAATTTCAATGTTATCTCTGTAGGTTCTTATGGCCTAGAAAGGTCAATGTGGACATCTGTTCCTCGGAAAAAATCAATACTTTCGCGTCTGCCAACATCTCACAACATACGGGACATTGGTCAAGGTCAGATACAATAAAATTAATAATATCAAGTTAGAAATATGGTCGAGCATAAAAAGTCGTATGAAACTCGCCTAATGGTAATTAAGAAGCTCGTATGAAAATTATGAAACTCGCGCAAAATTCATTTTTGTTTCTTTAATAATTCAAGGTTATTAGAGTTTGGATAATCTTTAACTTATTAACCAAAAAAAAATAAATAAATAAATAAATGTTGGTACTCACATTAAAGAGATGATGAGCCTGCTGATTATTGCACAGTTGTTCTATATTTGGACGTATGCTGGTAAGCTTAAATCGGAGATCGTCACATACATCTAGTTGATTTCGGTACTTTGTTTTCATTAGAGTTAGTGATGAAAACCCTTTCTCACACAGATACGTAGAAACAAAATGAATTATAATCTCTAGAGCACCATTGTACACTTCACTATATTCTCTTTTCACTTATGATGAAGTCCAGAAATTAACCATACCTTCCGCTTGGAATTTCATTTTAAGTCCGGTCTCATTTGAGAGTTCAAATAACTGTTCTCTTTCACTCAATAAAAGTTTGCTAGTTTTAATATCACAATGGAAGTGATCACGAACCCAAGAAAATTCGTCATATTTACTTGGAAAATAAGTTTGAAATTGTGACCTCAGAGTTGTATTATTGGTGTACGACGTACAGTACGTGACCATTTCAATGTGCAGACTGGGTGTCTGCAAAACTATTAAGAAAATCATAAATACATGAAAAGGTTCGGTCCTCTGTTATGAATTTGGGTGGTCCCTGGCTAGGTTGTAGGGGCGGCATCAGATGTGCAGGTAAAAGATGGCGAGAAACACCACGTTCATAATGCTTTAAATCCCTCTTTTGTTATTGAGAGTAGAGTGGGAAGTCAGTAGACGGATAGGGTAATAAATTTCATAAAATGTCAGTACTGAGAGAAAAAGTGAAATGCGATTGCCATGTATCATTTCCAAACTGTGACATTTTCAGACATGATTTTCTGACATGATATGCAATTTGTTTGAATTTTATTTTTTCTTCTGCCTTTTTTGAAGGATCACAAAGGCAGACCTCATTGGGGTTTATGTTTTTCTTCTGATAACATGGGGCAGTGACATTGAGTAAGACTTTTTGCAAATGGAACAGCATCATAAAAGAAGATTAGATCCAATCATGATGAGAGGCTATTTCTGAATATGATAGTCCATAAGAGGAAGGATGTTTTAGAGCAATGTTTGCCTTTGACATCTTCTCTTTGCAGTTGTTTCTTGTATATGTCTATTTGTATTCTGGTGGTGTGGTAGAGAAGGCTGAGGGCCTTAACTCCACCAGATTAAATAAATAAATAAACAAATAAACGTAGGTGGATAATCATTTATTCATTGTGTATTAAAAACAGTTTGTCTTTCCATATTTATATTTCAAATTTATTTACAATTTACATTTGAATTGAATACATATGAATAGATACCCGAAATGAGCATATGCTTGTGCTCGGGTACAGTCCAGTAGTCTACATAAATTTTACAGGGATCAAATAATAATGCTGATGATATAAATAATAGTAACAACAACAACAATAATAATAATAATAATAATAATAATAGAATAATCGTGACAGAAATGATAAAAAGATTGTAATACAAAATAATTATTAATAATAATAATAATAATAATAATAATAATAATAATAATAGAATAATCGTGACAGAAATGATAAAAAGATTGTAATACAAAATAATTAATAATAATAATAATAATAATAATAATAATAATAATAATAATAATGATAATAATAATAGTGATAAAACAAAAATATTTACAATAATAAAATAAATACTAAGACGGATAAAATAAAACATAAAACCACTAGCGACAGTTAACACAACTTAAATAAGCATATAATAACCGGAAAAAATGACTAACTCGAAAATCAACAGAAAAGTTCGTTGTATCGCAGACAACAGCAACCGCCATATTGACATGTGTTATGCATTAATGGTAGTAGGGGGGAGCTGAAAGTCTACGTAACTGCCGTTCTCTTCGAATCTTCTCGTATAATCATGGGAATGTCTACGAGTCAAACTGTTCATTATTACCAGGATAAATACAAATAATACTGAAATATATTAATCGAGTTTCAGTTGTAGATCTCTCCTTTTGTGCAAGAGGTATCGTATCAAAATATTTTATGAATGGCGGGGAAAATATAAATTTCAATAACTTTCTAGTGACAAGCTATAGTGACAAGTACAATCAAGTGTATCTGTGGCGATGCTAAGGAATCATTTATTGGAGATATACACTGTTATTAATTAAGAAAATGATCTATTTATATTTATTACAATGTTTTATCTTATAGGTTACATGCATCAGATAAATACAATAAAATTTATCAAATATCATACAAACATTTTCATTTTATTTTTAAACTTAAGAATGTGTAAATTGCTTAGGTCTTTGCTACATTTTCATTTTAATTTAGCTTTCTTTTCTGCAGTTTAGAAATATTGTGAAAATGCGATCCAATTTGGCTTAATTGCCTACTGTTGTAATTGAGATGCATTTTCGGATTCAGAAAGCCAGAAGTAGTAGTAACTACGTTATTTCATCTTTGAGCAATTTTCTTCCTTCAAATTTCTTAACTATTGTTTCTCTAGTATTCCTCTAACCATTAGTGTACATGTGTTACAGTGTTATTAAACATTTTTGGAAATATTGAAGTTACAAAAATGTAATAATAATAAAACTACTAGTAAAGGAAAATTAATGTCTCTTAATTTAATGGTTTTCGTAATTAAATTCCAACATAACCTGTGCTTGATAAATTGTAACAACCTACTCAAGTGTCAATGTAAAACAATTGCTTAAAAGATTTAACAGCATGGTATGAATTTTAATTGCGTGTTATAAATATTTGTTTGGACAATATGACAACATATACACTGTTCTCCCCCAGTTTATGGAGGTGATTCCTGCTGTTATTTGCGACAAAAAATGTAAATAAATTAATGGGATCACATTTATTACGAAATTACAACACATTTTCGAAATGCGTAATAGTGAATGGAGCACTGGGCATGTTTGTTGCCATACCTACGAGCACGTTGTTGATAGTCTCTATTTATTAGGCTGATTGGTGTAAGTTACATCATAATGCCTTACAAGTTTTCTTCTGAGGAGTATGCTGATAATATCTTTATTATTAAAATTAAATTTTATATAATAATTAGAGAGTAATGTACGGAATATACAGACATGAATAAAAAGTGAATATACAGGCTAAAAGCACAGTCTAGTATATACAGTCACGAAGCTTGAGTTTTGAGGGTGCTACAAACAATAGACTGTGCCGGTACTATTTTGCATTGTCTGTAATGAGGCAATATTAGCGATCCTAGTGGTTAACAACTATCTATGGATGCATTACGTATTGAGCTTCGTGACTGTATATACTAGACTGTGCTAAAAGTATGATTTTTAACCTTCTAATTGAGACTAATCTCGATTTCGTATGATAAACATAATGGGAGAAATGAACATTTATATATGTTAGTGCGCACTTTTTCGGGAATTTCCATGTTGTATTAATTCCAAAGCAATGAAGTTTGGTCCCAGCAAAAGTATATGGGTTTCGTTTATTTACTGTTGGAAGACATATAAAAAGTTGCAATCAATTTTGAAAACATAAGATCAAACCTTTGTCCGATTTGATCTGAAATTATTCAGTAGTGACAATACTAATACCAAGTAATGTAGTCATATTTGAAACTAGTAGTAGCTGGTCATGTAGCAAGAACAAAAGTGTGTGAAGTAATGATGTGTCATTCAGAAGACCACTCTAAAGGCATGTTTACCCTGGATAAAAATAAAGATGAAAAGACACAAAGCTAAAGTCTGTTGAAAAGTTCTTTAGTAAGCATGTGAGCATCAGATTACTCTATTGGATCTTGTTGAGGTGGTGACAGATGAGCCTAGCATTGATGTAGATGACCACTATGTGTGGTTCATTGCCAATTAGATGAACAGTGGATGGTATGAGAACTAGGTATGGAACTACATTAAGAGTACAATGGCTAACATCTTCCTAGAACTTACGAATCCAAATATCTTAGAGTTATTTTCGATAGTAAGTTAACATGGAGCAACCATTTGAAATACATTTCTGAAAAAGCTCGTAAAAGATTCTCCCTTCTAAAAAGACTAGCAGGAAAAAAATGGGGATGCTCTAGGAATACTTTGAACACTACATACAAAATGTTTATACAGCCAGTGCTGACATACTGCGGAGAAATTTTGATTACTTCGCCTTTCATAAACGAAATAGAATATGTTCAAAACCAAGCTCTCAGGCTCATTACTGGTGGAATCAAAACAACTTCAATAGATTCTATGAGATTCCTCACTAATATTAACAGCATCAAAATGACAATAGAAGAAAAAACACTGATTCAATATGAAAAACTTAGATTACCAGGAAACAATTGGCATTCATACAGTCCTCTCTATAGATTGAAAACTCAAACAAATTTCATATCCATAGTTCAAAAATTAAAACAGAAAATCAATATCCCGAATTTAAAAGAAAACTTACAAATTAAACCAAACCCTTTAACTCTGTTAAATATAGAATATAATCTAAATTTAACAGAAGAAATACTGAAATCAGAAGTAAACACTGAAATACTGAAACAATTGTCTTTAGAGACATTTAATATTAGGTACCCTCCACAAAACTGGCTTCATTTATACACCGACGGATCCTTGATCTCCAGAGAACAAGGTGCCGGTGCAGGTGTTACGTGCTGTCTCTTCTCACTTTATAGATCTCTTGGATATGGAACAACAAGTTTTGATGGTGAAATCATTGCAATAAGTGAATGTCTCAGGAATCTTCTATGCCACATCAATAAATTTAAGAATGCAGTTATATTGTCAGACTCCAAAGCAGCTATTCTATCAATAGTCTCTAAACACACACCTTCATCTCAAACAGCAGAAATAACTAAAATGCTCTCTCAATTAATATCACTCAATAAAAGAATTGTATTCCAATGGATACCATCCCATTGTGGAATCCTGGGAAACGAGAATGCGGATGCATTAGCAAAGAAGGGCAGCACTGCTACTTACAGACCTGTTACTAAATCTACGTATTACTCTGTGAAGAGATTTATTAAATCTACATACTTAGACTTCAACAAACAAAATTTGATAACACAATCACAAGGGAAAAAATGGAACTCTCTGCATCATAATCCACAGTTAATTCCCGATTTACCACGAAAATCGTCTGTAGCTGCATTTAGATTGGCAACAGGCCATGACTGTTTGGCCAAACACCTGCATAGAATTGGAATATATCAGTCCCCCAACTGCCCATTGTGCAACTCAAACCAAGAAATGGATTCGGAACACCTCAAAATCTGTGCTTCATTGGCTGACCATGATAACATCTTTGAAAAATATTGGAGTGCAAGAGGTCAAGTGAATTTATTGTCAAACACCTGGCATTAGAAAACAACAACAACATTAAGAGTTGCATATCCTATGCGTCATCCTTAGTCATCGTCAAGAAACTTCATGCTGCAAGTTTCTGGAACATCATCTTTGCCATTTTATTTTAATATTTCGAGACAGTGGTAGTGCGAAATCCTGGAACATCTATCATATTTTTCAGACGTTAGGTAATGCGACTGCTACCTTTATTCAAGACAAATTTTTTTGTATGATGACTGCAATTCTGTGAGCATTAGGGCACACTTTCTCCCGTGTCAATGTGAACAGTTTTGCAGTGGTGTCTGGCGTCTTTCCAGTATGTGGGAAAGGATTGTGAAAATGGATTTGAGTCTACATTGGAGGGGCGGTAATGTCGCTTATTGTGACAATAAATCTTTTCGTCATTTTTAGCGATTTTTTCCATTCTTTTTTAACCACAATATTGAAGTTTACTACATACTATTTTATAATGTTAAATTTTGTTTTCGAGTTCCAGTAATACTTAAATTTGATGTGCTTGTTCCTGAGTTATTCAGGTATTATTTAACCAATGAAACCTGAAAGATATTTTTCGTGGGCAAATCGTAAAACAGCGAACGCTAAGCTCCGCCCACGACCCTTTTCCACTTTTCCCCTACAACCTCCCAACACACTCTAGCGGGAAATAGGAGTTTAGGGTGGGGGTGACATCTAGTGGAAGAGAGTGGAACAAAAAGAGTGAATGCGGCATTTACGGAGCAAAAAAGGAACTAGTCCTGTATCCCTCTCTCTCACTCTCTCTCTCTCTGTTCCTTGCATCATGTCTCTCTCTTTTTTTTTCTCTTACGAGTTCGCAGAGGGTAGTATTCGATCCGAGTATCTTCCTAACGAAACGCACGCACACTTTTTGGTCAACGCTTCAGACCTCTCGGCTACCGAGGTGAGTTCGTGGTAGAAGGGAAAATGAATCTATTTATGTTCAAGGGAACTGCCGTAACTTATTGCAGAAGTACGATTGGTGCAAGGATTCATAGCGGGAGACAATGATGGAATGGCGCGGAGGACAATGACCAAATAGCGTGGGTAGAAAGTGGCGGGCTTGTGAATTTAGCTTGGTAGGGGTTGACTGCGGGGGTGGCATAAGTGTTAACGCGCGCTGATAGAGCTTCATTGTGTCCGTATCCAGCTTCGTGTACAGACGGAACCACATGTCATGATGAGCCGTACCGAAGACGTGTACTTCTTCCTCAAATTGTGCAGGGAGAATTTGAAGGCGGATACTATATGGTACTGTGAGGAGCATGGATTACAGCAGACGAGGCTCTGGTGACTATTGTGTTACTTCGAGGACAGTGCAAAGTTAACAGGTGAATGTTGTTTTATGAAAAACCCACATTACATGTGGTTGTTGTCTAATGCACCCTAATTTGGTTGTGTTGTGTTAGTACATGTGGTTGTTGTCTAATGCGACCTAATTTATCCGTATTGTGTATTAGTATGTGTTAGTTCGAGGAAAAAAGTGTTGTGTTGTAAAATATGAAATACAGACGTGGACAAATTATTAGCAAAATTGAAGATTTTTATTATATATTTTTACAAAATATGATTCTTCAATTTAGACTACACTTGACATTTTTGCGTATTTCCAAATTATTAGCAAAATTGAAGATTTGTATTGTATACTTTTAGAAAATTTAACTCTTCAATTTGGACTACATTTGATATTTTTGCATATTTACAAATTATTAGCAAAACTGAAGGTTTTTATGATATATTTTTACAAAATTCGATTCTTCAATTTGGAATACAGTTGACATTTTGGATATTTTTTCAAATTATTAGCAAAACTGAAGATTTTTATTTTATAGTTTTACAAAGTTTGACTCTTCAATTTAGACTGTAGTTGACATTTTCGCTAATTTACAAATTATTAACAAAATTGAAGATTTTTATTATATATTTTTACAAAATTTAACTCTTCAATTTAAACTACAGTTGACATTTTTGCATATTTCTGTCTACTGTAATGATAGAAAAATGCAAAATTGTCAATTGTAGTCTAAATTGGAAAGTCAAATTTTGTAAACAGAATTATCATAAAAATCGTCAATTTTGTTAATAATTTGTCCACGTCTGTACGTGCGAGGCGGTAGGCAGTGATCCACCGAAGCGGGGCGGATAGTAGAGAGAGAGAACAGGCGAGCGAGGTGCCGAATGTTGACGGTGGGGATAACTTCCCCTACTGGTGTTCGTTGTTTCACGATTTATCCTGTTTCTTTCTTATTTCATTAGTTGATATTAACTGTTCACTATTATGTTTGCAGGTATGTGTCCCCTTCCCCTCCTCAGCCCCCACCTCGTCGACTGTCAGAAAGCAGCTCCGTCCCAGGGTCACCCCAGCACCGGCGTGTTGAACACTTCCGAGCACGTTTCCACTACACACCAGAGCCACAGAGACGTGTGTTTGGTGGGGGAGACTTCCAGGATCTCTGATAGATATGGAGTCTTCCCACAGTTGCATGTGTGGTGTGAAGTGTATGCTGCTGTACCTATATTTTTTTTTTCGACTGTGGCCTAGAAAATGTGTTACTCTTCGTGGTGTGGGGAGCACAAGGACATACAGTATTCGGAAATATAACCCTAATATTACAGTGTTTACAGATTATTTGTACATCTTCCTCATTTTTATTCATATTTTCATGTTCATAAATGTGAATTTTGGCTTTGATGTTTGATACAGTTGGTAATCTGGCTCATTGGATAGAAGGGTTAAACTTTCCCCCCACATTACTAAGATGTTTGTAAATTAATTTAAGGAAATATATTCAGCAACCATCAACTAGGCTATGGTCAAGTTCTGAAATGCATTTTTCATATTAGTCAAGATTATGAGGTTCTTGTTATTTATTTTCATCCCAATGACAAAACTTTGTGTCTGACTTGTCTAAATATCTTAACAGTGACATTGTTTTTAATGTTGACTAGCATTTGTGCAGTAATGATTTACATTACTGTTTGTAGCATTTGTGGAAATAAGAACGAGATGTTAAATTATTATTAAAATGCTTCGTATTTACCACAATTGTAGTATGTTTTTTATTGTTCTGTGTTAACTGATAATAACATGTACTGAATTACGACAGACAGTAATATAATAATAATAATAATAATAATAATAATAATAATAATAATAATAATAATGATAATGATTTATTTAACCTGGCAGAGTTAAGGCCATACGGCCTTCTCTAACACTCAACCAGGAGTAAAGACTGCGTTGCAAAAACACTACAAATTAACAAATTACACTACAATTTTACACACAAAACTGAATAAGATAATAATAATAATAATAATAATAATAATAATAATAATAAAAAATAAACAACAAATAAGAAGAAATCAGACATAATATATAACATACAGAAAGAAACGAAAAAAGCATAATAATATGTGAACAGCAGGTCAAAATAAATGAGGCATACAAAAAAAAAGACAATTATTCATAATAATAATAATAATAATAATAATAATAATAATAATAATAATGATTTATTTAACCTGGCAGAGTTAAGGCCATACGGCCTTCTCTAACACTCAACCAGGAGTAAAGACTGCGTTGCAAAAACACTACAAATTAACAAATTACACTACAATTTTACACACAAAACTGAATAAGATAATAATAATAATAATAAAAAATAAACAACAAATAAGAAGAAATCAGACATAATATATAACATACAGAAAGAAACGAAAAAAGCATAATAATATGTGAACAGCAGGTGAAAATAAATGAGGCATACAAAAAAAAAAGACAATTATTCATAATAATAATAATAATAATAATAATAATAATAATAATAATAATAATAATGATTTATTTAACCTGGCAGAGTTAAGGCCATACGGCCTTCTCTAACACTCAACCAGGAGTAAAGACTGCGTTGCAAAAACACTACAAATTAACAAATTACACTACAATTTTACACACAAAACTGAATAAGATAATAATAATAATAATAATAATAATAATAATAAATAAACAACAAATAAGAAGAAATCAGACATAATATATAACATACAGAAAGAAACGAAAAAAGCATAATAATATGTGAACAGCAGGTCAAAATAAATGAGGCATACAAAAAAAAGACAATTATTCATAATAATAATAATAATAATAATAATAATAATAATAATAATAATGATTTATTTAACCTGGCAGAGTTAAGGCCATACGGCCTTCTCTAACACTCAACCAGGAGTAAAGACTGCGTTGCAAAAACACTACAAATTAACAAATTACACTACAATTTTACACACAAAACTGAATAAGATAATAATAATAATAATAATAAAAAATAAACAACAAATAAGAAGAAATCAGACATAATATATAACATACAGAAAGAAACGAAAAAAGCATAATAATATGTGAACAGCAGGTCAAAATAAATGAGGCATACAAAAAAAAAGACAATTATTCATAATAATAATAATAATAATAATAATAATAATAATAAAGAAGAATAGTAATAATGATAATAATAATAATAATAATAATAATAATAATAATAATAATAATAATACTAATAGTAGTAATAAAATAGTGCAGTACAAAGTATACAGTGAATACAATATTTCTAAGTACACAGTTAATAACATGTACTGAATTACTATAGACAGTAATATACTCAGTTATGACTGTTGATAACATGTACTTAATTTGACATAGAATGTAAACACGTATGTTATGATGATGATGATGATGATGATGATGATGAATAAAGTCGTTTTTCAGCAAATGAACGGAATAACTTGCCAATTTTCTATGTGAAATTTTGTTCTTAGTCTCCCGTATTTCCTCCAAAAAAAAAGTTGGCAATCCTAAATGTTCTTCATAACTCCTTTGCAGTCCCTAATGTGGACAGAAGTATTAGAAGCATACTGCCCGTGTCTCACGTCCTGAACCGAGAGTTCCCTAGTGCTTATAACCACACCTCTTAGGTCTGCTCGGACCGTCACAGCAGCTGCAGCGTGGCGGCACGGCAGCATATTACATGTTCTGAAAACATTATCCTATGCCATCGCAGGGATCTTTACTGGTTATAATACTGGATACTCTAATCGTGGTTACCACTATCGCTATTATCTCTGATGGCGATTTCCTAAAATGTATGTACACACTAGGCCACTCTTCGTTCAGTCTGGACAACTGCTGAATTCCTATAGAGCAGCATTTCTCAAAGTATGTTCTGGGGTTCCGTGAGCCCTATATGATTTTAAATGTTATGTTATACTTTTTTTTACTTGGTTATTTAACGACATTGTATCAACTACTACGTTATTTTGCATTGATGGGATTGATGATAGCGAAATGGTATTTGGCGAGATGAAGTCGGGGATTCGCCAAAGATTACCTGACATTCGCCTTACGGTTGGGGAAAACCTCGGGGGGGAAAAAATCCAACCAGGTAATCAGCCCAAGCGGGAATCGAACCCGTGCTCGAGCGTAATTCTGGATCGATAGGCAAGAGCCTTAGCCAACTGGACTGCTCCTGTGGCTATTTTATACTTAGTGGATACTATAAAAATACATAGAAATGCTACGAAAATATGAATCAATAATAACATGAAACCACCGTTAATAATAATAATAATAATAATAATAATAATAATAATAATAATAATAATAATCCAAGAATATGCGTAATAATAATATTCCAATAATATGCGTAATAATAATATGTTTAATGAACATCTAAAACGGAAAATACCCATAATACTTATCACTTTCATCACTGGATTCTCTGCATATATGTTCACTAAAATAAAATATCAAAAAGACAAAATGCAGAAATACAGTAGAAATGAGACTACAACTTTCCGCCATAAAACCAGATTGCAGGCTTAAAAAGCAAATACATTCGTCCCACTGAACAGAATTATTGAGATACTAGCTTTCACTTGTCTGTTAATTATTAAATACTAATAAAATATTACAAGGATTCCGCAGTTACACTTTAGATTAAAAGGGGTTTCGAGGTGGAAAAAGTTTGAGAAACACTGCCATTGAAGAAAGAGTTTACGGATGTGTACACATGACAACCGTATTCTCGATTAGGTCGATAATCTCGACTGTAGTCTACCACGGATTAGTTACAGGAATTGATGAGTAGGACATAATTTGTTTTGTGAGGGGACAGCCTATACATTCGCTTGTCCATGGCTGATCTTGCTCTATAGCTGACGAAAGGAATCCTGAAAAGGCCGATGTGTTGAACGTAGGGTAGTAGGCACATGCTGTACCCAGCACCTCCTACTCTGCATCTCGCCCCACAAAGAAACAGCTCAGGAAGTGAGGCACGGGCAGTACCTAGCCCAGCTTTGCTCAAGAGTCAACTTTGTGTTTTCCCATCCTATTTGATTGGAAACACAGACACAAGTCACCATAGCTTGTTAAGCTGTTGACAAACTTCTGCATTCAGAATCAACTGGGGCTTCCTTCCTTCCAGTCTTCGAGTATTTTCACATTTGCGAAATATGTAATTCATATAAGGTCAGTAATAAGATATGCCTTTATGACGAAAGAAAGACCCAATTTTATTGAATACAATATTATATACGAATGTTTTCATTGAAGCAGGTTTATGTTTTGTATTACAGAGCAGTATTAACCAACTGCCATACACAGTTGTACATTTTAATTAAACCTCAGTATCTTGACACAAAATATGAAATAATGCATTTTTAATAAATTAATGCATGTTTTCCTTCTTATCTTCTGTCTTGTAAAATTTCTTGAAGCTCTCACTCTGCTTTAAATATGAAATTGCATACTTTCTGAAGTGACATGATGAAATTAAGATTTTTCAAATTGTGGTGCTAGTTAATTATAATCAGTTGTATCACGTCATGAGCTAAAGCTGAAGTTGAGACTAATGCAGTTATTGTAATTAAACTAGGAATACCAGATGTCTCTAATGTCTGGACTATACTTTTTAAATTACGTTGTCACATATGTGTTCCCTAGTTTTTATGAGATTTTTATTTTTTATATATTTTTCCCTCCAATTTCTGCATCGATATTTTACGTTTTTCAGTCAGTAATAATTATAAAATATTATAAGATTGTATATATTTTGTAGATATATTATTTGACAAATTAATTTTAATTTTTAGTCATAAGTTTAAAGCAAAATACTTATTACGTAATTATTATTGTTTTGTTTAAAGTTGTTTATGTTTATTGTTTATATGTAAATCGTGCTAATTATCATACTTTGGACATGTAAATGTGTTATGTTCACGTCTTCATTTGGACATCTGGTAGTCTTAGTATATACATATTTTGTGTATCGTATTATACACCTCTTTTTATGTGAATATCTTTTATGAACTTAAGAATGAAATTGTTATGTAAAGAATAGGCAGCTGTTTCAAAACCACTGAATATGCATCATACTCTAATGTCTCCTGTATTTCTGTATAATTGATCCTTTCGGTACAGTAATAAACTATATCTACAGTTCACTTATATTCAGAAGCTATGCAGGTAGAATTTCAAGGTTAACTATCCAAACGTTTTGTAATTTTCTACAGTTGTTACTAAGAACAGCCTGAATTGTACTATAAAAAATATACGTATTTAATTCTTCAAGTTCCAGAGAATTCTGTTTGGAATGTTCATCATGTCAGTGCCTGAATGGTTGAATGGATTTTGTCCACGTCACTTTCATTTTTGTCTCACTCCATGATATTTTAGAAGACGCTTAATGATTGTTTGAAAAATGGCTCTAATGATCATAATTACCTTTCATTACTTTTAAATCAGATGTTATTACCTCATACCCTTTTAGAGGAATATATTCTAAAAAAAAAAATAGCACATTAAATTATTTATATTTGTAGGTTGCATTTGTGAAGTGTACAGTATAATGGAAGGTATTTCATTTAAAGAAGAAAGTACCTATGAACTATCTGTTTTTGTGTGTTGTATTCTCTTATTTTACATGACTGTATTTTCACTCAGATGTAAAAATTAAATTATATAGTGATCTTCATTTCAGATTACTTTGGCAAATTTCTAAAAATAATTCCTCCCTTTCCCTTGTATAATTCGAATGTTATACAGTAAAACCTCGATAAGACGCGCCCGCTTATTACGCTATTCCGTGTAATACGCTTTTTTTGTCTGGTCCCTGCACATTTCATGTATAACGCCTTTATAAAATACCCCATTTGTTGTGCTCAAGTCCCGCATAATACACTGTTTCTGTGGAATATTTTCGACGTAATTTTCAGCAATGTATTGTAACAGCAATGAAAAATTTTGGCCATAGAAATCATTGGTGCCATTAACCTGAAAAGTACTGATATTCGACCCTTTACCTGCGCACTTCATTCTGTACAATACCCCACCCTCTTTGTTACGCTCTCTTATTCGACTTTACCTGCGGACTTAAAGCCTACATACAGTTACAATACCCCACCCTTCTGCTAACCCTGTCTCACTCGGTCGTAATAAAATTCTGGAAATTTTTGCTGGTCAGTTTGTGTCCTTTTGTGTACTGAAGTGTCTGTGAATGTGTTTACAGTGAATGTTAAACCAAAAGCGCTTTCTGTGTTGGAAAAATTGGAAATCTTACGAAAGTACGATGAAAACAGTACTCTTAATCAGAAACAATTCTCTGATTCATTAGCAATCCCATCATCGACATTAAGGATGATAATAAAAAATCGCGACTCAATCACTGCAGCTACGATGTCGGGAGGAAGTAAGCACAGGAAAGTGAAGTGTGGTAAACATGACTTGGAGAACACGCACATGGCAAACAACTATAAATGATGCAAATCAAGACTTCAGGTATAACTCCCTGTAAAGTTGATTTGAATAATTTCGAGGGAAAAATTGTTCCGGAGCCGGGTATCGAACCCGGGACCTTTGGTTTAACGTACCAACGCTCTACCACTGAGCTACTCGGGAACTCTAACCGACACCGATCCAATTTTTCCCTCCATATCCACAGACCTCAAAGTGGGCTGACAACCGTCAAGCAACCAACTTCGAGTGCACACTAACTCCGTGTGACTTGACAGTGGTAGAGCGTTGGTACGTTAAACCAAAGGTCCCGGGTTCGATACCCGGCTCCAGAACAATTTTTCCCTCGAAATTATTCAAATCAACTTTACAGGGAGTTATATCGTGAAATCTTGATTTGCATAATACACGTCACTGTTCGTTAACAGAAAACCACTATTTAAGTCACACGGAGTTAGTGTGCACTCGAAGTTGGTTGCTTGACGGTTGTCAGCCCACTTTGAGGTCTGTGGATATAGAGGGAAAAATTGGATCGGTGTCAGAGTTCCCGAGTAGCTCAGTGGTAGAGCGTTGGTACGTTAAACCAAAGGTCCCGGGTTCGATACCCGGCTCCGGAACAATTTTTCCCTCGAAATTATTCAACTATAAATGACTTTTTTCGAAAGAATTAAGTACAGTACATATTGTACATGTGTTTGACGTACAGTACAGTAATTAGTATTACATAACGAAGTAATACTGTATTACCTTTCATGAATAATGCATTTCAATAAAGAAAAATGCTACTGGATACTGTATATAAGTCAAAATTAGTATACCCGCTTAATACGTGGTTTACACGTGGTCCCTTGAACAGCGTGTTATCGGGGTTTTACTGTATTTGTTTGTGGCTTAAAATAAATTCATAATTTATATACACATTGATCCTTTCGTCATATGGGCTGCATTCTGAAAAAATGTCCTGTAACTCTACTAAAATATACAGTAACAATATTAATACTTTCTTTCATATAATGAATATGGCTTATGCTGATCATTTTTTCTCGTACCGGTATTTATTGTATTTAACAGTCCAACTGCAGAGATTATTCTTTCACAGTAAAATGAATGAGTGGTTATGGAACATTGAATATTTACAAACAGTAGATGACTAGACAAATAAGAAAATGTTTAAAAGAAACAAATGTTAGAGAATATTTATTTCAGTCTTCTGGTAACATAGTTATTGAAGTCGATCTGGGGCTCGAGGTTGCAGGTTCGAATCTGGCCCAGGTCGATGACATTTAAGTTTGCTTAAATTCGACAGCTCATGTCAGTAGATCTACTGGCATGTAAGAGAATTCCTGCGGGACAAAATTTTGGCACACCGGCGACGCTGATATAACATCAGCAGTTACGAGCGTCGTTAAATAAACCGTAATTTTTCTTTTTTATTTTAGTTCTTGAAACTCTGTTGCGATGGAGTATGTTACTAAAAACTAGATTCTTTTATCCGAGTTTCGGAGATTCTAACACACAGATTGTCTGAATAAGTGAGTACTATCAAGTAGAGAAATTCTAGTGGAAAGGCTAAGAATTTGCAAATAGAAATGAATGTGGGAAAATGTTGTGTCAGGTTATTTTATTCATGAAATTATTTTAGTTGCTGCTCAAAATTTATGAGAAAGTATATATGCCACATGATCTATATATAGCTTGATGAATAACTTGCAGTAAATACTGTGTATATTTGTAAATGCTGAGTTTTGTGAAACAGATCTTTAATATACAACTTCATTTTGTGTATTGTTTATGTCATTAACAGTTAAATTCGTTTCTACTGTCTCATTATATGAATAGAACGTGTTACAATGTTGCAAATAGTAAGTCATATTGAGATCTGGAAATGCATTTCTTCAATGTTCCAAATAAACTATTACGGTGGCTCAGTGCTACAGCCCAGGGGGCCCAAGTTCAGATCCCGGTTGATACAATCTGAATTTATAAGTTCTGTTGGGCAAGCCAGTGGGCCAGAAATCAGGGATTTTCTTCAGGTACTCCAGTTCCCCTATGACATCCCACAAATTGTACATCATGGTCATTTATTACGAGTGTAGTGTGGACTCACAACCTATGGTTCACACTGGGTAGTCTATGCTTCTTGACACTAGCTACATGTATGAGTCACTCATAGAGTTGGGGCAAATAACAAGTTACAGGCCCAGCCATTGGACGAAAAAAAAGTTCCAGATAAAGATTTTTTTTTCTCTGGTTGTCATCATACAATTTTCCTCTTCTATTACTAGTACTTTCCTCTCCTAAACTATTGAACAAATTCTGTATATATTCATTATTTTCTGTTCGGTTTAATTGAGAAGTACCGATACCTTATGTAGACTTATACATGACAGAATATTTACTTGAAAAATAATGATACTTTATTTGAAGCCTTTATACGAAATTATATAAAACGAAGATTTTTGGTTGAAGCAGTTTTCTCCTTGGCACAGGAACAGCTTGTGTATGCGCATAATTGAGAACTATGAGCTTCCCACCTTCATCTCTTTCTCTAAGCTCTTTTAATTTAGTTCAAAACAAATCTGAAGGCACTGCCTCGTCATTCTTCCTTTTTTATAGACTTGTACTTGACCTTATAGTAATCCTTTTAAAATTTGTTTGATGCGGATTTTCGTAATATAATTTTCATAGTTACTTAATAAAAACATATCAGAAAATATTCTCAATTTACTTTGTGCTTTCTTGTACTTAATTAGTAGCATATTACACTAAATTCTTACACTTAAATTTAGAGTATTGCATATGGTAATGACTAAGGCTAGTAAGTTCATGCATTTATATATATTTTTCCATTACTTGTAATCAATTGCTGATTAATTATCTTCACGAATCATCAACATTTAAACATATCTAACCAAATTTTATGTTGCATATATTCGATATTCGATATTTTGTTTCTTTTTTTAATAAATGAATAATATTTCATGATACTTGTATTATTGTGGCATATTTTCATGTTTAAGCTCATTAAAGCTGATTTTTTTATGTTTCATATACAATATTTGCATATTTTGACTTTTTTTATAAATGCATAATATTTAATGATACTATATTATTGTGGCATATTTTTACGTTTAAGCTCATTAAAGCTGATTTTATGTTGCATAAAAATACATCTTTGAAATTTAAAAAATAAAAGCATCATATTCTATTTTTGAAAAGTGATATTGAGTGAAATTATTATAATTATTTTTACCAGAAAAGTATTGAAAGTTTTGTGGCACATCTAGTGAATCTCACGTCACGTTAATGTGCTACTCTCAACAATAAATGTAAGTTTTAATTTCATCTAGTTTGACCTACAGTAGAGGGCGGCCGGGTAGCTCAGTTGGTAGAGCAGCTGGCTACGGACTGGAAGGTCCGGGGTTCGATCCCAGGTGGTGATAGGATTTTTTCTCGTTGCCAAACTTTTAGAACGGCCCCGAGGTTCACTCAGCCTCCTATAAAATTGAGTACCGGGTCTTTCCCGGGGGTAAAAGGCAGTCAGAGCATGGTGCCGGCCACACCACCTCATTCTAGTGCTGAGGTCATGGAAAGCATGGGGCTCTACCTCCATGCCCCCCAAGTGCCTTCATGGCATGTTACGGGGATACCTTTACCTTTACCTTTTTTGACCTACAGTAGGACCCCTATTATCCGCGGTAATGAAGGGGGTTGACTGAACGGTTAATCGAAAAATCAGATAATCCGTACCATAAAATATTTTCGTAAATTAAGTGAATAACACTGGTTATTTTCTTGTGTTTAATACGCTAGGTAGTGAATCAGAAGTTCATTAATTTAAGTTCGGTTGTCAAAGACGTGTTTTTAAGAGGTAAAAGAAACTCCTTTTAATGGCTGTCAGCGGAAAGATAGGAATAGTAGAGGTCTCATGTTGTAGATTTACATACTGTATACCCTTTATCCTTGATTTTTATTAAATCACTCATAGCTGTAACATCAGTCACGTATTGTGACGCAAGATGACTCACAATTTCTCTTTCCCCAACCACTTAATTATTTGGATTTTATTCGACACTTAGCACAACACGTTTTTTTTAAACTCATGGAAAACATTTTATATAGAAGTAATAGAGTACAGCAACTCGAACAGTAGACCAAAACTGTGTAGGCCTAAGTGTAAATGTTTGTAATAACACTCTAGAAAAAAAAGACGTATATTAATATAGCGTACAACAGTATCAACTTCATACTTTTCTGTAGCAAAAAAAAAAAAACGAGCAAGAGAAAGATAATCGGATAATCCGCCAATCGGTTAATAGGGTGGCGGATAAACGGGGTTCTACTGTATAATGTTATTACATTTATTGCTTATTACTATTATTATTATTTATTACTTATTTATTAGTGATACCGTAGGTTTTTACGACATGAACTTCCTGGCCCTAGTAGATAATGACCATCATAAGTGGGTATTTTCTATCATTATTTACTAATAAGTTAATTTTATTTCGAATTAGTTGAATTTCCTGTCATATCCTTGAAGGTTATCTAACCAACATATTAGTTTCAAACAGCCCAACATGGTGGATGTTTCGACTAGGTACTCAGGTAAATGCAACAGGAACCCGAGTCATCAATGGATTCATAAGTTCTGCGTTGTAAAAGATATTCCAAATACCAGAAGCAGATGATAGAATTTAAGTATCATCAGCGGCAGATCAAGGATCCCCTAAAGGGGGATGAAGGCAATGTTTTTAATTTAAGTATCATCAGTGGTGGATCCAGGATTCCCTAAAAGGGATGGGGGCAATTTTTTTTGTACTATTATCGCTAATTCCGGCCACTGCTAGGATGAGTCCACTAGTTGCTATTCAAGGGGTATATGCACACCCTTAGCTAATGTTTTGGTGATGTATGTATTTAAGGTAGAAATAAAACTATTGGGTTTAATTGCATCAAAGTTAAACAACTCTGTAAACTTAAATGTAACTGCTGTCATATGGCTCAATTAAGTTGTCCTTGGATCCGCCTATGAGTATCATATTAGATATTGTGACTTAAATACAATTATTATGAAAAAATATGGCCACACATAGTCATTTAATTTTAACTGTTAACGTACACAGTGACGTATATATTATGCAAATCTAGTCTTTCAGGTGAAGCTCCCTGTAAAGCAGATTTGAATAATTTCAAGGGAAAAATTGTTCCAGGGCTGGGTCACACAGAGATTGTGTGCACTCGATGTGGGTCTCTGACATTTCATCAGCCCACACGAGTTGTGTGGATATAAAGGGAAAAGTTGAGACGGTGTCGGGTGGAGTTCCCGGGTAGCTCAGTTGGTAGAGCGCTGGTACGTTGAACCAGAGGTCCCGGGATCGATACCCGGCCCCGGAACAATTTTTCCCTTGAAATTATTCAAATCTGCTTTACAGGGAGCTTCACCTGAAAGACTAGATTTGCATGATTAAAGCCTGTTACTAAACTCAAATTCAGGGAGTTGCTGAAATACAGTAAACAATACCTACATGCATCATCATATCTTAACTTCAGTTTTACTCTGCTTACATTGTCACTATCTGTATCACTTGTGATTTGGCATAGTTTCGTCTCGTTTGCTCACAGCATTGTTTTCTTGAGGGTTATTGGTGTTGCAGTTAACATCATTAGGCACTGTTAGAAGTAGGGTACTCTTACAATGAGTAAATTAAAATTCTGTATATCTAACTGAACAAATGTATATCATGTGCTAGACAGTGAAATGTACAATTCACATGTTTATTGTGACAAATGATGTATGTATATATATGCCATTTTTCATTTTCATCTTTTCAGTTTTACGTTTTGTAAATATATTAGTCATGCTGTGTAGTAAGAAAATTCTTTAATGTGTAATTTACTATTGGTAAGACCTTGCTTAAATGCTAGATAAGATGTACAAGAAACTAGCTGCCTTCAAGATGACATTTTGACTACAAGCATTATAAATGTACAGTAAGGTAGTCGAGTAAAGTAATTTAGGTCAAAATTAAATGCATTATGATATAGTTAACAATAGAGAAGATATATATTGAGCAGAGATGTCAAAGTTTATTGAAAACATACTCAGGGTTACCATATGTCCCCGTAAATTTTTATGTATATTTTTTTTAAAGCAGACAGCCTTGTTTCCCGTTGTAATGACATTGAGATCACTAGTATTAAAAATGTTCGCGCTGTGTATTTTTATTGTAAACTTTAATATAGGTACCTATTGATCTTTAGACTTAAAATAATCTGCAAATACCGAGTTATTTTAATAAATTGAGATTCACGACCAGCAGTAATGAGAAATTGGTAGAACACTTTGTTTTTCATAGAGAAACAAAATAATTGATTAAATGGTGATCTTACTCGTGTTAATTATGTAAGCATGTGTGGCGTACAGCTGTTTCGGTGCTATTCGACACTATCCTCAGAGCCTACTAGATCTCGGCGCTATCTCAACTTCGCTGCCTGTTGTGTGGGTGCGTTCGTATGATGAAGAGTTGTGTCAAATAGTGTGTGTGTTCTGAAATTGATCTGTGTGTTGAGAATTTGACTGGGGTGTGTTTTAGTGTGTCTGTATATTTCATATTGTTCTAGTGTGTTGAGTTTTTGGTTTTTGGGTTGTATGTGTAGGATTTTCATGTCTGTATTTATGTTATTGTATGTGTGGTTAGCATTAGTTATGTGTTCGGCATACGTAGATGTATTGTGTCCTCTGGTTATTGCTTTAATGTGTTCTTTGTATCGAGTTTGGAATGATCTGCCTGTCTGTCCAATGTAGAAACACATAACTAATGCTAACCACGTATACAATAACATAAATACAGACATGGAAATCCTACACATACAATCCAAAAACCAAAAACTCTACACACTAGAACAATATGAAATATACAGACACACTAAAACACACCCCAGTCAAATTCTCAACACACAGATCAATTTCAGAACACACACACTATTTGACGAAACTCTTCATCACACGAACGCACCCACACAACAGGCAGCAAAGTTGAGATAGCGCCGAGTTCTAGTAGGCTCTGAGGATGGTGTCATGTATCACCGAAACAGCTGTAAGCCGCACATGCTTACATAATTAACACGAGTAAGATCGCCATTTAATCAATTATTTATATTCAAGTGTTAAAAGTAGTGTACGAAAGATTCAATATGGAGAAACAAAAGTTAATAGACGTACCCTAATGGAGAATTAATTTAGAATCCACAAAAATATAGTATTACCGTATTCAGAAGATTGTTAGTTTTGTTGAAAGTGCCTTGTTTTAAACATACAGCAATCTTGATACTGTATTTACCTAATTTCCGATTGTTTGTGACAATAAAACTAACGTTCAGTAGTTAATTGAAATAATATAATGCAATTGAACAATTGATGCTAATTTTCAATAGGGTATAACTTTTATAAAATCTGAAAACAATTTTTGTGCTGTAATTTATAAAGAAAATTATGGAACAGTAATATTACTTCATTAATGAGAATAAGAGCTACAAATAAATACGACCGGAAACAGGTTGTCTTATTTATGGGCTATCTAAGGGACATTTTAATTGTGTGAAATTGATTGAATAGAATACGATTTTGATTATTGTGTCAATCTTAGGGTTAGTAAATGATAAGAAGGAAAGTTATTCTGAAATCCTGGTTGAGCGCGGTTAATGAAGATAAATATGTGATGTAGCTAAATTAACAATTTAATGCATCAGAACAAGAAAGTGAAGGAAAGAGTTTTATGCTAAATGCTAGCAAATATTCAATTCTAACGTATATTTAGATAAGTGGCCATGTTTCTTGATAGCCCTATTGTGTATTCAGAATGAATTCTTTATTAATTCTTTGCCTGTTAGGAGATATTAATGCTTTGCAAAAATGACCAAAATGCTTGGCATTTAATAGAACAGGCATAGAATTGATTAAATAAATATGATTATGAAATAATTGTAGCTTGTCTTGAAATAGCCTGTAGTAGTGTGCGTCATAATCTTATCCATACAAATTTCTAAGACTGTTGGATAGTTCACCTTGATGTACTGGCCCAAAGTATGCAGGGCTTGCAGAGATTAGAAATCTTTAGAAGACATCGAATTGCTCTGATATATCTAGTTTCATATTTGTATAGTGTAGAGAAAGTGACATCAATGTTTTGTCACTTGTACACTTAATTGCGTGAACAAGGTTTAAAAGACCGCACAGCCTGAAATTACTGACATGGAATCTTACAAATAAAAAATATAATAAATTAATTTAATTGTTATGTAATTATTGTTACCAGTATCAGTGTGTTTGCTTATATGATTTCTTGCATTTCACTTCATAATGTTTTAGAGAATCACAGACTGGATAATCCAACATTCATCTCTTTACCACAGTGACACAACTGTTGCATCTACAGTAAGATTACTTAAAATACTTCGCTGTTTTCATTCATAATGAAAATTATACTGTCATATGAGAAACATACGGCACAATATTGTTCATTATTAACACAATAATGTTCTTTTGAGGCTGTATTGATAAAAATTGTATTATATTTAATTTCTTTCAGTATTTGAACACCATTAATATGTGTCTAGCGTGCCTATGGATACACATTCCACTGTGTCAAAATGTAATAACTAAATAAATATACATTTATAATTGGTAGAAAATTATGACGTACTGCTTCACTTTCATGTTGGCTGCAAGCATTTCCAATGTCATGTCTTTTTTTTTTTTGCCTTCTTAATTACTTGTGGGTAAATGCATATTTGGGATAAATATATATCTTGGATTCCACTATTTCTTTGACATAGTGGGCAGCATTAAGTTCGCATTTTCCATCAGTTATCTATTATATCCACTCTGCCAATATATATTTTGTAACAAAATTATGTCTGCATGACAATGTAAGTCGAGTGAATTTCTGTAATTATTGCGTTTTACAGAACGTTGTTGCCGATATTGTTGATCCACATCTAGTCATTTTCTCTGATGAGGAATGGTTTCATTTGAATGCCGATATTACTTCACAGAACAATAAATAGGTACTGGAGCACAGATAATCCTGAATAATACACCAAGTTTTGTTGTATGGTGACAGAATTAGTGTGTGGTAGGGCTTATGCTGTAACTGCAAAGAGAATAATAGGGCTCATATTTTTGAAGATACAGTGAGTTAAGAGATGTATTGTACATAAATATTTGCCCGTTTTTTCAGTTGTCAGATAATGAGAGGCAAAATACATATTTTCAACAATATTCTGGCACAGCCCATACTGCTAATGATAATTCTTTAGAATTAATACGGGAAGTGTTTGATGACAGGGTTATTTCTAGAGGGGTTATGGCCCCCACGTTCCCCAGATCCAACCGTGTGCGACTATTATTTGTGGGGATCCCTAATAACAAACTCTACAAGAATAATTCCTACTGTATAGACGAACTTAAAAGCAACATAGGCACAAAAATTAGAAGAATTACAGGAGGATAATTTTTGTGAGTAAATCCTAAATTCATCAAAAGATGTCGAGAATGTGTGAATGCAGACGGACACCACTTCGGACAACATCTGTACACAGGTCAGTACTCATGATATAATTGTGTGCATACTGTTATTAATAAAAGTTATTTGTTGAACTACACTAGAAGTTACAGATCGAAATTGCTGTTGTCTATGTCGTACACTGCAGGAATTATGTGGGAGGTTGCAAATAGAAATTATCGCTTCCCATGCATGCATGGTCTTTATCAGTACAGATCCAAGCTAAACAATTCGTATTTCTCATTTATTATACCGGTAATATTGAATATTTAAACTAATTTTACTGTGGACGAAAGGGTAGCAAACAAGGCTATATTACACTATATAGAGTAGGTAGTCTAAACCATAGACAAATCCTCAAGACACGTAAGGAGACAATTGAATTATTCTAAACTCCAGTCTGATTTGTAGGAGAACTTTAAAACGTTTGTTGCCTGACCATAAATGTTCGTGAAATTCAATATATATAATTTAAAATGTTGCAGTTTTTGTGCACGTCCCTGTAATGAAATTTCTTTGGATTATAGACTTTTGCAATATCGATGACTTCTGATTTTTTCCCCCCCTGTGATATGAGAGGTTCACAACCAGAGTGGACCAAGTCCTTCTGGAATAGTTCTGAGAAAATGAGTCTTAAGTTCCTGGCTCACGCTTAGCAACCTTCATCTTCCATAGGAAATGCTGTCCTCTGTGGAGTACCAAATGAGTTATGGACTTTGTTATGGCAATGAATAAAGCTGAGTTTCCTTCATCCGAAATTATATTAATCCACAAACTGACCACTGGTGGACTTGGTCCACTCTGGTTGTGAGCCCCTCATATGTTTCACCCTGTGAGCTGGTTCCACTCTAGATCATAATATCACCTGATATCACAGTCTAGTATATACAGTCACGAAGCTTGAGTTGTGAGGGTGCTAGGAACAATAGACTGTGCCGGTACTATTTCGCATTGTCTGTAATGAGGCGATATTAGCGATCCTAGTGGCTAGAAACTATCTATGGATGCATATTTACTACGTATTGAGCTTCGTGACTATATATTAGACTGTGATAATATATACGTTATACAGGGTGATTCAAAAGTCGCGCGACATAGGACATCTCCGTTATTATTGTAAGTACAAAAAATAGTTTCAAATAAATGTTTTAGATATTGATACGTGTAGTTCATGTGCAAAATTTAAAGAAAATCTTAATAGCCATTTTTTAGAAAATTGCAAGAAACATGTTCGCGTTTCAAGTAAAGTACCAGTTTGGTTAGGGAAAACGCATCCAAAACTTAGGTGTTACATCTCTGGAGCTTACGAAACTTCAATTATAAATGTGGTTTGAGTCACGCGCCGTAATTAATAAATTGTGTTTTTTTGTGTAGACAGGTGAGTAAGTGCTAGTTTCACCAGTGAACCGGGTAGCAACAGACAATGTACACAATTCCTGAGAGGGTGGAAATGGTACTCATCATGCTGGAGGCCTGAGTCTACAGGAAGCAGCAGAAGAATATCACAGACGGCATCCAGATCAACCTACCCCACATCACGGAAGCATTGCTTGTTTACTGGAACGGTTGAAGACAGCAGGCAGTATCCACGACAAAAAACGTTCAGGGCGGCCTCGTACAGCAACATGGGATGCAAACGCAGCTAGTGTACTAGCTAAGCTGGTAGTCAGTCCGTCACGGTCAACCAGGGAAGTGACGCAAGAATGTGGCACGAGTCAAGCGTCCGTGTCCAGATACTATCCGTCAATCATTTCCATTCCTATCATATGCACTTTGTGCAGGAACTGCATGGGGATGCCACGATATGCGGGTGCAGTTCTGTGAGTGGTTTCTTGAACGACGAACGCACCAGCCAAACCTTGAAGCTGATATTTGTTGGAGCGATGAGGCCTGTTTCCATTTGAATGGAACAGTGAATCGACATAACGCTGTGTACTGGGCAACCAAGAACCCCCACATAGCTGTAGAGGCTCATAATCAGTTTGACCTAAGATTAAATGTGTGGTGTGGCATACACGGGGATTTGTCATCGGTCCCGTGTTTCTGAACAAGCTCACTGCTCCACTTTACAGATAGCATCTCGAGGCTACGCTGCTGCCCTACTTGGATGATCTGCCCCTAGAAAGAAGACGTGGCTTTTTCTTTCAGCAGGATGGAACACCACCGCATTTCAGATTAACATTCCGCGAATTGCTGAATGAAGTTATCTCTGGGCGTTGGATCGGTCGCAAGGATCCATTGGAATGGCCGGCGAAGTCGCCAGATTTAAGCCACTTGACTTTTTTCTCTGGGGACATCTCAAGTCTATAGTTTACAGCAACAGGCCCCGAAAACTGGATGAACTGCAGGACAGTATCAGGAGAGATTGTGCACAAATAACACCTGTAGTGTTACGTAATATGCTAAGCAGTTACCTCAACCGTGTATGGATGTGCCGTCAACAAAATGACCACCAATTTGAACACTTACTCCATGTGGAACAATTTCACAGGTCATGAAAGTTCAAGTGCTAAAATGTTTCAATTTGCCATTGTGACTCTCAACTTACTCACCTGTCAACATAAAAAACACAATTTACAAATTACGGCGCGCGACCCAAACCACATTTCTAATTTAAGTTTCGTAAGCTCCAGAGATGTGATACCTAAGTTTTGGATGCGTTTTCCCTAACCAAACTGGTACTTGAAACGCGAACATGTTTCTTGCAATTTTCTCAAAAATGGCTATTACGATTTTCTTTAAATTTTGCACATGAACTACACGTATCAATATCTAAAACATATATTTGAAACTATTTTTTGTACTTACAATAATAGCGGAGATGTTCTATGTCGCGCGACTTTTGAATCACCCTGTATATTATGTCATATGGGGTTCCACCAATAAGGATGCTTTTAGCAGTTCAGTAGCGCGCTTTTTTGTTACGATGTCGGATGTGTGTTTATTTTGGAGGACCGATAAAGTTACGATTTATGTGGTTTTTATTGTTATTGGTGTTCGTGAATTGTTACCGCGATGTAATATAATATAAATATAACAGTGAGAGCAAAAGAAAATTAACTGACAACAGCAAGAATTGAGAAAATTTAATGAAATGGTGCATTAAAAGAAGTACCCGTTGGTCTACAGAGTTCCCCGGATGGAAAGAGGTAAAACATTTAGTCACATAATTATTTTCGTCAGTTTTATATTGTGATGAATCTTTTCCAGGATTTTCAAGTCGATATTAATATAATACGTATTGCATTTAAAAATTCCTTATTCTGTGATTGTAATTAATACATAACCTCGATTTTGGGTTGGCATTATGATGCATTCGCTTAATACTTTTTACAGTAAAAGATATCTCAAATTAAACATTGATTCAACTCTAAGGTAAATATCAGGTAATGTATGACACTTGCCTGCTGATCCAGAATGGCTCTCGGGCGTGAGTTTGATTCCCGCTTGGGCTGGTTGGTTTTTTCCGAGGTTTTCCCCAACTGCTAAATGACCTGTTGATACAGCATAATTAAATAACTAACTTAAAACATAGCTATACAATAAGCGTATGTATTTATTTTTTAATTCTGCAATGATTTAACGTTAATTTGGGGCACTGGCACTGGAATTTCTTAGATTTTAAAATTACAAAAAAGTGCTATGGGATTCAACAATCCAGTATTTAGGAAGTCTCTTGTGATCCATCGTTTGTACGTGGCTCCAGTAATTCTTCCGGTAGTCATCAGTGTTGTCAAGGTCATTGCGGACTTTAGATTTTCTCTAATTAAGCTTACTTCATAGTTTATAACATAATCTAGTCATCACACTCGTACACCTCAAAGAAATCGCATTTCTTCTGCATGTAATTTTATATTTCTATCTTTCTTCGTTAAGGTCCATGTTTAAATTCCATTCCTGCTGATATGGCCATGGCTTTATAAAATTTAACCTGTGTAAACATACATTTTTTTTTATGGCATATTAGATGAAGGTAATATGAATGATACAACGAAAAGAATTTTGATGTCTTAATTTTCAAATCAGAATTTTTCTGAATGCAAAATAATTATGTAACGTTTCTCTCTCTCTCTCTTTTTTTTTTTTTTGTGCTGGAATCGATTACAACTTTTATATATTTCCTTCCATAAGCTTGCCAGCTGACCATCATACCTTTGATAAAAATGTCAACTCTTCTTTACTTAGTCTGTAATTTCATTCCATGCTGTTCTAGGATTTGAATCACCTTTTTCGGTTTAAGGTCTGAGATATTTGACAAGTTTTCTTATCACTGTAGATTTTTTGCTTGGGCTTTTTGGTAAAACAGATTTTACTTTCTTCACAATTTTTCCAAGGCTTTGACATAATATGTAGGATCCCAGTGGTGCAATATTTTGTTTTTCTTTCACAATTATTAGTTGTATCTTTTGCTATTCATTATCCTTCAGCCTTTTTAGTTTCAATTTGTGGATGTTTGATTTCAATTTTTTTTTTTCCTTCACCCTGTCTTCCTTTCTTATCATGTTCTTTCTCTTTCTCCAAATAGATTGTTATTAAATTTTCAGGATAGTTTCTTAACTTCTCTCAGGAGAGTTCCAGCTAAACAACACTGTGACCTTCCGTGCCCATTCTTTTCTATTATCTGACACTATTTATTGTTCTAAAACCTATCTAAATCTAATTCCCCTATCCCTACCATTAGGCCTACTATTTAGTTCAGTCTCTATTTTCACTACACACACTATTCAATACCGTCCCTATCTCTTTCTTGTTTTACTCAAATGACATAAAATATTTTTTTGTATTCTGTATCCCACCTGATACTACATTTCTTTCTTACCTATTTCTTAGTTCTTACTGACTTCCGGATCTTACAGACATAGAGACAAAATTCAAAATTCTGCTCTTAAAGCTCTAAATCAACTACATGAATGAAATACATCAAATTTGATGACACTCAATTTAAGCAAAAGTAACTACCAAATATTTTCACTTGGTAAAAAAGAAAGAGAATTCAATATCCAATACAATGGCCAACACCTTCCTAGGACTTATGAATCCAAATATCTTGGAGTTATTTTCGATAGTAAGTTAACATGGAGCAACCATTTGAAATACATTTCTGAAAAAGCTCGTAAAAGATTCTCCCTTCTAAAAAGACTAGCAGGAAAGAAATGGGGATGCTCTAGGAATACTTTGAACACTACATACAAAATGTTTATACAGCCAGTGCTGACATACTGCGGAGAAATTTTAATTACTTCACCTTTCATAAACGACATAGAATATGTTCAAAACCAAGCTCTCAGACTCATTACTGGTGGAATCAAAACAACTCCAATAGATTCTATGAGATTCTTCACTATTATTAACAGCATCAAAATGCCAATAGAAGAAAAAGCACTGATTCAATATGAAAAACTTATTAGATTACCAGGAAACAATTGGCATTCATACAGTCCTCTCTGTAGATTGAAAACTCAAAAAAATTTCATATCCATTGTTCAAGAATTAAAACAGAAAATCAATATCCCGAATTTAAAAGAAAACCTACAAATTAAACCAAACCCTTTAACTCTATTAAATATGAAATATAATCTAAATTTAACAGAAGAAATACTGAAATCAAAAGTAAACACTGAAATACTAAAACAATTGCCTTTAGAGACAATTAATTTTAGATACCCTCCACAAAACTGGCTTCATTTATACACTGACGGATCCTTGATCTCCAGAGAACAAGGTGCCGGTGCAGGTGTTACGTGCTGTCTCTTCTCACTTTATAGATCTCTTGGATATGGAACAACAAGTTTTGATGGTGAAATCATTGCAATAAGTGAATGTCTCAGGAATCTTCTATGCCACATCAATAAATTTAGGAATGCAGTTATATTGGCAGACTCCAAAGCAGCTATTCTATCAATAGTCTCGAAACACACACCTTCATCTCAAACAGCAGAAATAACTAAAATGCTCTCTCAATTAATATCACTCAATAAAAGAATTGTATTCCAATGGATACCATCCCATTGTGGAATCCTGGGAAACGAGAATGCGGATGTTTTAGCAAAGAAGGGCAGCACTGCTACTTACAGACCTGTTACTAAATCTACGTATTACTCTGTGAAGAGATTTATTAAATCTACATACTTAGACTTCAACAAACAAAATTTGATAACACAATCCCAAGGGAAAAAATGGAACTCTCTGCATCATAATCCACAGTTAATTCCCGATTTACCACGAAAATCGTCTGTAGCTGCATTTAGATTGGCAACAGGCCATGATTGTTTGGCCAAACACCTGCATAGAATTGGAATATATCAGTCCCCTAACTGCCCATTGTGCAACTCAAACCAAGAAATGGATTCGGAACACCTCAAAATCTGTGCTTCAGTGGCTGGTCATGATAATATCTTTGAAAAATATTGGAGTGCAAGAGATCAAATGACTTTATTGTCAAACGCCTGGCATTAGAAAACAACAACAACAACAACAACAGTTCTTACTGACATGTACCGGTATCATGGCTAATTCCTACTCGTCACTCACTTTACTTTTTACACCACTTCCCTATTTCATTTAGCTACTACCGGTACCTTTGTACTATATTCTTACACTTTACATTTTGTAACTAGAGCCCGTATGTTTAGGCATTTATAACAATTAAAATAGGCAGGCAAAAAAGGCAATAAAAACGTAAAAAAAAGGGCACAATAATCTTTGAAAAAGGCTTTATAAATTTTAAAAAGGCATAATATATTTTAGCAATAAATTTAAATTATATCAACATAACTCACATATTTACTTCGTAGGTGACACATGTTGACTTATAAAATACTTTTTTCGTGATTAACTGTCTTTTCACAAACCTTACATAACAAAACTTCAGTGGTTTACAGAATTTAGGCATTCTAGCTAACCGATCTTATACCTTCTGTCACCCGACAGTAACTGACTGTTCCCCACTCAGATTTCTTTTTTCCTACAATATATAAACACGTGTATTACAAAATTGTAACAGTAAGATTTGAAAATATGAAAGCAAACAATTGAAAATGCTACGTGACAACTTCTATGAGAACGAGCTTAATATTTAAAATTATAAAGCTGATTGTTGGTATCGTGAAGACATGACAATATTATATTTGTAACTGTGGATTGTCGATCATTATTCATATTATACTGGTAGTATTAAAGAACGATTATTAGCAGATTAAGCACCGAAATAAATTACTTTTATTTACTATTGTTAATAAAGTTAGTCATTGTTTCATAGGCTATATTTAAATTTCATACACATTACATTACAATTAATTATAAAATTGCAAATAAACAAGAAATATTGCTTTAAAATGACAAAAAAGGCGTTTATTAGTAAGAAACACCTTAAAAGGCAAAATAAAAATTGGCCTTATCACTTTGATTTACATACTCCAAATCACATTTTATCTATGCAAATAGTATTTACTTCCACCCAGTAAAAAGGAATTTTGCGAAACATCCAGGCTCTATTTATAACATTATGATCTTCTCACTCTTTCTCTCCTACTACACTCCATTCTTTTCTTTTCAATATCCTTTGCCACTTGTTCTCCACTTACACACCATTTTCTTCACTTGTAGGTTGGTTTTTCTTTACTATTACACACTTGCTTCCGACTCTCTGTTTGCTTCTTATTGTCTGTGCTTTCCTTTCTACTCTTTTCACTTTATCTTGTTTCCTGGCCTTCGTTTTACTCTTCATCTGCTGACATATATTTAGATTGCCTGATCGCAACAGAAAATATAAATAGGCCTATCGTAGGTGGCCAGGGTTTTCTTAAGAATCTTTCTTCATTTCTTCTCTTTTTTTGTATTCATAAATATTTTAAATAATTTCTCTAGAGCAATTTGTTACTTCAGGCTTTCAAGCATTTATCTGAAAATGAACGGAGCCTGCAATGTGTTCATGGAAGTGAAACTGGGAATTACTGAAAAATAATACCGGTACGTACTGAAAATGCAACTTACTTGACATTCCCTCAATTTCGAGCCGAAACATTTTAGTGGACTACTCTAAGCTGGAGGTCCACACTCGTTGTGGGCTCTAAAGGTTCATTAGCTTCACCCCTCATTTTTGGTTTCAAAGATTAAGGTTTTCATATGCTTCTAGAGTCGATGGCAATTCGGAAGGCGGTAGTCTGCTAGCGTTTGTGTTGAGGGAGACAGATAGAGGGCAAGGCAGCGTACAACATTGCCACATCGTACTTCATGAGCACGTGCAATACAAATAGCTCAGGAGAGAATTTAAATTATCAAAAGACAATAATGACCTTAGCCGTTGATAACTGTAAGCATGACACCAAACAAACCCTCTTTCCTTCACTAACAATATTCTTTGTACGGTTCTCAATCCCACACCACATGCTTCTGGAGTCGTTTCTTGCACATTGGCAATGTTACAGTCAGCATCAAGATGGCCGGCAGTGTTCTGCTCGTCAACGTTTTTAAAATAATTATACACCTTAAACACTATTTTCCGCGCCTGGCTGTGCAATACTTGTCTTTTTACAGTCTCTTCTTCCATTTATTTATCTTACACGTACACAGTAAATGTTAGTTTTACTTATTCAATGTATTGAAACACTCACACGTGAACAAACGAACTCTGGAAGTACTTGTTATAGACTGATTCTGATTGGTTCTACTGTACAAGTTTGTGACGTCACATACCAGAAATGCTATGGCGCATGTAGCAGCCGACCGCCTTCCGAACTGCCGTCTAGTCTAAATAGATACCATAGTTGAAACTGTTGGATAAAGGATAAGATATGAATAGATGGGATTAGAAACAAAACACATTGATTAAAGACGACATTTTATTTACAAAAAACACACAGTAGGCATACATACACTTTTATTCAAACCCACACTGTAGGTTAAATAATGCTTTGAACAATTTCGTACGGTAAATTAATGAATGCACTGATTGATTTCATACTTGTGAGCAGCGAGTCAACCATATATAATACAATATGGCTGGAGCAGTCTATGTCCAATCTATAGTTTACACTTTGAGAACTAAAAGGGGTGGGGAGATTTGATGTCACATACATACATTACCCTCTTACTCTTCAAACTGTCATGAAAGAAAAGGAAATATTAAGATTACTGTCATGATGATTCTTGTGCGTAAGTTACAACAATTTTTGCTATATGACATGCTTTCAGTTTTCTGAAAAATATAGAGACATTCTTGTTTTATACTTTATTTACTAGTTAAATTAAATAACCACTTTGTTTTAAGAAGAAACTAAAATGGCTAAGGAAGGGTAGGTTGTTGTCTGTCTGTATGGCCTCTTCTGGGCTGGTGTCTTGTGTGCTGAGATGAATAACAGTACACTTTGCACATCCGATGGTCTGTCATGGACAACTTTGGATTTTAAACATTTGTTCCAGTACTAGTAACTCACATTTTGTTCACTTTTTAAGTCCCAGATTTTTAAGTGCCTTGAGGTCTAGTTCACCGTAGTAGTCTTCGCTGCAGGTTTCGTGAAATAGAAGACACAACATTTATTTATTGGTTCTGACTTATATTTTACGATTTTAATTGTTAAGAAGCTTGAATGGCAAAAATGCAGTTCTCTGTGCACAGCTGAGGGCGTTCATATATTTTCATTGAGCTCAGTTCTGTTTTGTACTTAAATTTTGCACTACTAGTAGCTTTAATGTGTCATTTATGCTCTATTACTTCTTTTGAATGCAGTAAAAATAATTTATCTTTTGAGTTGAATAGGAAATACTGATTATATCGGAGTGCCTGAGATAAATGCAAATTTGCCTTATCTGAATTTATATCAAATAATCAGTATTATATTTTCAGTCAAACACATCATGTTATAAGATGGCAGAAATTAGATTCTGTTACATCAAAGTACAGTTGTTAAATTATCACGAATATTTTCGACTTATTTGTAAATCATCCTCAGGTGAGTTTCCTGACAAACAATTATTAGAACTGGGTGAAATATTTGACAAACACATTTGTACACTAGTAATTAATCTGCCCATGCATGCATTTACATGAAATGTTGAATGGCGTCCATGGCCTTAAAACTAGAATTAACGTATAGAATCGAGAATCTTTAACTGAACATAATTGTTGAGGCGCTTGCTGTGTGCCTAAATTGTAGATTTAAAACCGTTTGAAAGTTATGAAATTGAAGATCAAAGTAATTCAGCATAATGTTCGATGTGTTGGAAGACAGTACGAAGTGAAAAATGAAGAGAATTCTCAGTCTATTCACCGTGGTGAGAGGCGTTTTGTAAAAATGTACATTGAGAGTATCCAGATGATGTGGCCTTCTCATCCCGGCGTTACATGGCAGATTAATTACTAGTGTACAAATATGTTTGTCAAATATTTCACCCAGTTCTAATAATTATTTGTCAGGAAACTTACCTGAGGATGACTTACAAATAAGTCTAAAATATTCGTGATAATTTAACAACTGTACTTTGATGTAACAGAATCTAATTTCTGCCATCTTATAATATAAGTGTTTGACTGAAAATATAATACTGATTATTTGATATCATTTCACAAAACTTATCTGAATTCAACATGACTTTTAAATTTATAAACTTATCTGAATTGTTGTTTCTTTACATGATACTATGTTATGGCAAATATTGGATTTCTGAGAAATTATTGTGTGAAATTTGTAGGCCTAGTTAAATGTAGCAGTGAAACTTTAGGTAGTACTTTCAGGATTATAAACAAAGTAGAACAGCAAAAGAATAACAGAAGTGGTTGTCTATTTACAATGTGATGGGATCTATGTTTTTTAGCGGAGTATTTTTAAACATGAATGTACAGTCTTTTTTTGCCATTTCATAGTAGTAGTATTATTTATAGGTATTTAGTAATTTGTTATTATCTGTTACATTGATAATCTTGTGTCTACAGAGTTGCTTTCCTTGTAAGCATGCAATTAAATTATCATTAATTGTGATGAGAAATATGAACAAAGGCCTCTGGTAACCAGAAAGAGTTCAATTTACAGACAACACACCCGTGCATGAAATTAGATTACACATACCGTGTTATTATTGTTCGTTGTAATGTAGTTGACATTAAAATTAAGCCAGCAGTCATATTACTTAAAAATGTGATTTTTAAAATAAATTTTGGTCGTATTCTTGTACTGAAGAATGTTTTTAATTGGACATTGTGTGAAACACCTATAATATCAGTACTATTAATTAACAATAACTGCTCAGTTAACATCGAACAGTGGATAACAGTTTTTCTTGTAAGTAAAAAAAAAAGCCAGTTCAGGAATTAATACATCTCATCTAGGAAATGACACAGCTTTGTACAAAGATAGGGAACTTAAATGTGTCTAAATACTTCGTTCCTAATTAAAGGTTCGATAGCAAGAAAAATCGGTTCTATAAATTTAACAAATGGAAGGCTAATAGAACTAGCCCAATAAATCGATGAGGAATAAAATAGAACTTTTAAAGTCTGAAGGTAGATGGAAGGTGATTTTTTTTCTTCCTTGTTGATTTCTGACAAAATATTTTTTTTTCTTTTTTTGCCGTTTACAGTACTAGACTAAATTAATTAAGGAAAGTGATGACTTTTATGCATCCCCTCCTTGTGATGGGGGTGGAGAGGGCCTATTTGGGTTTCCCTGGGGACGGGGCTTGCTAGCCTTAGGACTGGGACCCGCAGGGGAACTGCGGCCTTGTGATGAAGTGTTGAGTCCTGCTAGAAGTTCGCTCTTGCGGATGCTCTTGAGGTCCAAGTCTCCATAGTAGTCTTCGCTGTTGTGGTGGTAATGGAATTAGGCATTGAAGGTAGAAGGGAGCAAAGAGAAAGAGAAAACAAAGTGAGAATGATGATTGTTCATGCACATGCTTTGTCCACAACTATTTGAAGTACCCTCTATTGTCCAGAATAGAAGCTGTAACTATAGCCTATAACACTGAGAAGTTAGAATGACATTAAATGTGATGTTTAAGCCTGTTAAGTAGGAACTTTACATTTAAAATGCATCATGTATTATCTATACCGTAAACTGGGGTTACTTTGAACACAGAGGAAACTTTGACCATTTTTTCAGAAAATCATATTTAGGTTTCTACATGCTGCACTTGTTATAGATGGAGATAAATTTGGTATGAGAATGACTTTATGATAATTTACCTCCATCTATAACAAGTGCAGCATGTAGAAACCTAAATATGATTTTCTGAAAAAATGGTGAAAGTTTCCTCTGTGTTCAAAGTAACCCCAGTTTACGGTATGAAATTAATTATACCAGAACATGTACATTCCATGAGATTGGAAGTATTGCTTAATTAATTTCAGAAAACAGTTTCCTAGTGCATTTATTTCTTGAAATTTTCTATTCATATCGCATTATGTAGGATATATATTTCACTCCACTTAAGGGGGGAGGTATACCATTGGCCTGCAAAAATTTATTGGAAATAATTTTTTCAATATCTCAGCTACTACTATAAAAGCTAAATGAACAAAACTTTTCATGCTTAATATACATACATTACACTTTATAAGAAAACAAACCAGAATATTAAAATAGCTAATAATTACTTGTAAAAATAATATCGAATTTTCATAATTTTTGTTTCAACCGTAAAGCATTACTTAGGCCTACTTACTGGCTTAAGGAACCCGGAGGTTCATTGCCGCCCTCACATAAGCCCGCCATTGGTCCCTATCCTAAGCAAGATTAATCCAGTCTGTATCATCATATCCCACCTCCCTCAAATCCATTTAATATTATCTTCCCATCTACGTCTCGGCCTCCCTAAAGGTCTTTTTTCCTCCGGCCTCCCAACTAACACTCTATATGCATTTCTGGATTCGTCCATACGTGCTACATGCCCTACCCATCTCAAACGTCTGGATTTAATGTTCCTAATTATGTCAGGTGAAGAATACAATGCGTGCAGTTCTGTGTTGTTAACTTTCTCCATTCTCCTGTAACTTCATCCCTCTTAGCCCCAAATATTTTCCTAAGCACCTCATTTTCAAACATCCTTAACCTATGTTCCTCTCTCAAAGTGAGAGTCCAAGTTTCATAACCATACAGAACAACCGGTAATATAACTGTTTTATAAATTCTAACTTTCAGATTTTTTGACAGCAGACTGGATGATAAAAGCTTCTCAACCGAATAATAACAGGCATTTCCCATATTTATTCTGTGTTTAATTTCCTCCCGAGTATCATTTATATTTGTTACTGTTGCTCCAAGATATTTGAACTTTTCCACCTCTTCAAAAAATAAATTTCTAATTTTTATATTTCCATTTCGTACAATATTCTCGTCACGAGACATAATCATATACTTCGTCTTTTCGGGATTTACTTCCAAACATATGTCTTTACTTGCTTCCAGTAAAATTCCCGTGTTTTTCCTAATCGTTTGTGGGTTTTCTCCTTACATATTCACGTCATCCGCATAGACAAGTAGCTGATGTAACCCGTTCAATTCCAAACCCTCTCTGTTATCCTGGATCCATAAAGCATTTACATAATACAATGTAAGTACAATTAATTAAATATCTTCATGATTGTTTTACTGAAATGTTTCAGAGACCTGCATCAACAACATAGTCTACGTAGGATCTTTTACCTATTCCTTTAAGAAATTTTTTTTTCTTAATCGTTACCTTCAATATTAAATTTTCTAAAATGTTTGATTAAGAAAAAAATATTTCCTGAAAGAATAAGTAAAAGACTAAGTTGTTGTTGTAGGTCTGTAGAATATTTCTGTAAAAGAATCATGAAAATATTTAATTAATTGTAGATTTTATTATGTAAATTCTATACAGTTGTAAAAAAAACTTGATGTTATTTTTACAGGTAGTTATTAGCCATTTTAATAATCTGAATAGTATTTCATAAAGTGTAATGTGTGTATATTAAACAATAAAAGTTTTATATTCACAAAGTTGTATGCAAGTTTGGCTTGAATAGCTGCTAAAAATTTCAATGACATGTTTTCCGATAAGTCAGTTAAATGAGATTGTGGGATTTATTCTGTTTATTAACCTAACACTTACATGTGGGTGATAAATATGTAATGGATTATATACCTCGCATGTAAGTGATAAGTTGATGGACGGAATAAATTCTGCAATGTCATTGCCTTTACAAATAAAAGTTCTGTTCAATTAGCTTTCATAGTAGCTGAGATATACAAAAAAAATGAATTTCATTAATTTCTGCAGGCAAATGGTGTACCTCCTCACTTAATGGCTAAAGACAAATTAGTGGTGAAGGTATAATTATATTTACGAATCTCTTATAAGGAATTATGCATAAATACGTATATTGATTTGAAAGAGATTATTTGCTTTAAATGATATTACAAGCACCTTTGAAAGCTGTAAAAAGTATTTGAGTGATAAAAGTCCAATTAAAAAAAAAAACAACTTAATTTGTGACTCACTGTTTACTTGAAGTAGAAGTATGAGTTTAGTATACTAATAATGTACATTTTAGTTGTAGTTAATAGAGAAATGGAGTAATTTACTTATTTAAAAAATTTAAATATGACTAATATACTGGGTGAATCTTAAGTAATTTCATTAATTTCAAGGTGTTATTCTTTGAGATATTTCACATAAAACAGTTTAATACAATTTTGCTCGTTTTTGCTTCCTTTTCGAGATAAAAACTGTTTTATATGAAACATTTCATAGCGTGTTTTGGGAAAGCCATTGATTTAATGCCCAATATGCTCAGTCAATTTAAGAAAGCAGTGTATATGAAAGTAAAATGATTGAAAAAAAAATTAGTTTTGTCTTTTAAATGTGCAGAAATTTGATTGGAACAAATGTAACTCTTCGTTCTGCCAAGAAATTTTACAACGTTGCATTTGTACGGATCAAATTTCTGCATATTTAAAGGACTAAACTAAAATTATTTCAATAATTTATTATCATAATCCACTGCTTTCTTAAATTGACTGAGCATATTGGGAATTAAATCAATGGCTTTCACAAAACATGCTATGAAATGTTTCATATAAAACAATTTTTATCTCGAAAAGGAAGCAAAAAAGAGCAAAATTGTATTAAACTTTTTGTTTGAAATACCTCAAAGAATAACCCCCTGAAATTAATGACATTACTTGTATAATCAGATAAAATACCGTTATATGTTGAATCAGTGCATTATTTTCAGCTGGTATTAATGTTAATAATATTTATATATTAAACAATGAAAGCGACAAGGAGTGAACACACAGATCACCATCACCATCACGATCACATTCCAGAAATCACGAGATGTAGAGAAGAAATGTGAGTGATCGTATTAGCGATCTTTTAGAATGGACTAGAAGCAGCCTAGATATAAGCTAGGTCAAACTAGAATAGCTTAACTAGACCATGCTATACACTAAAATGGGCTGTGGCAAAATTGACTGAAATTAACTTTGTCTTGAGGATTATGATTATTTTGTACATTATGTACAAAATATACATTGCATAGTGAAAAGTTAGAACAGTGATGCCTTAAGTGTACCAGGATAGGTATTATATACGACATAGAAATAATAGTCACTTCCAGGGACTAAAGTAGAAAACTTGGTGACCAAGGATATGCACATCACCTGTATATTTTCATGAATTATAAGTAAATAACTAAAATTAAAATGTTTCATTTCTTGAGCTTTCTCTTTGTAATTAGTACTTAGAATTTTTTAAAATTCTGTTACAAGAAGAATTCGATTTTAAAATAATATCGCTTTCAACATGTTTAACTTCATTTTTACTTCCCTTTAAACTTACTGTAACAAGCAAAAAAGAGATTAACACACTTAATTATTATTCTGAGGGAGAAAGTAATGATAAATTATTCATAAGAGGTATAGTTTGGACTTTCCATTACTAATAAAGTATAGGGTCATTTAAAAGTCACTTCAAACTTCAAAGGATTATGGATATTACAATATTTTATGTAGAAAAAAAGAAAACAAAAAAGAAACACATCATATGTTGGGCAAACAATCAGTTTTGGTTTTTACAAAACATTCAGATATTTTCGCCATTCTCTTGTTCAACAAACACCAATCTCTCTGCGACTTCATGTAAAGTATTTTGCAGACTGTCTTGGGATATTCCCTGTTTCTATGATTTATGTTTAATTCCCAGTGCTTAAATTCCTCAGATAATTTTCTCATTATACAAGAAGCATTTTCAACATTCTATGTAACGAGTACTTGATGACTGGCAAACAGTAAACTATGAAGGAAATAATTTTGTTGCCATGGGTGACATTGATGTGACAAATTCCTCTTAAAATTGTTGAGTGTTATACATTTTCTCAGACCTTGAAAAATATTTGTATTTCTCTCACAAGGGCATTGGGTGACCTGTATCTTTACATATAACAATAGAATTAGGCTTAAAACTTCAGAATTCTTGTAGCAGTAGTTTTAAAATCATTAATGGTGTTATCAAAACAGAATTATATAATAACTATGGAAGAAGAAGAAGAAGAAGAAGAAGAAGAAGAAGAAAAAGAAGAAGAAGAAGAAAGTTAGCTTCCCTTATGAAAAGGTTGCCAGATTTGACAAAGCGTATTACATATAATTTGGAAAGAGACCTAAAAGGTAAAATGATACGCATTTGAAAGAATGAGGGAATCGAATATACAAAATGTCAGAAAAATTTACACCTAAGTAGCGTTTGTGCTCATTTACAGTTAAGAAAGACGGAAAAAAATATCATCAGATAGGTTAGAATGATATGAATGCCATATACCGCGAGAAAAGTAATAGTACGGATTTACGTATTGGCATTGATATCTAAACCAATCAACAGCCATCGGTTAAGATAACTTGAAATTTCCATTATCACTCCCATACAAATGATTTCTCAATATCTGAATCGATCCTTTGAGGGCTATTTCCTTCACAATGCTGTGTGTTAGCCCCAGGTTTTTACAATTGTTGGCAAAGAAGGAGGGTATGGTACCTCGCGCTCCCACCATCAGACCTATTACATCAATGTGGGACAGGCTATATTTATCTTTATAGAACGGGATTGTTGGTTCATAGATCCGTTTCTTTTCACTGTCCACCTCATGCGGTTGATCTGCATGTGTCTCAAATCTGATGGTGAAAAATCACGTTGTTTGCCTAACACAGTGATGTTTCTGTTTTTTTTTTTTTTTTACCTCAAATATTGTAATATTTATGACACCTTAAAGATTGAAGTAACTTTTTAATGACCCTATACATAAAAAAATTCACAATGTTTCAATATGTCTTTAGGTGAATAAATGTATGTGTGCTACTCGTTGTAGTAGTTTTAATACTAAATCCAACTGAAGTGGCTAATCTACGGTTTTAGTTGTTTTGAAGCAACGCCAGCAATTAGGAAAAAACTTGTTGATCTGAATATAAAGGCAGATCAAAACCTTCGGAATACCAACAATAGAAAAAATTCCAAGCTACACCACTTCTGGATATACAATTATTTATATATAAAAAAAAGACTAACGTATAAATTTTTCTAGAGAGGATCAAAATAGAAAAGAACAATGAATAAATGAAAACATATTTTTAAACCTCTGACTAGATAATGTGTCATGGCTGTAAGACGCAAACCATTCTCAGAATAAATAGGTTCCTAGTACGTAACACTAAACAAATGACACCCATTTTGCAGTTCATCATGTACATACTGAATTATTTTCAAAATGTGAAACATATTACGCAACTGTAGTTTAGGGTGAAGTTACAGGAGACGATTTTGTTTTCCTTGTGAAAGTGCATGCAAAAACTCGACAAATTGCAATAGTCCTTTTAATCACTGTCTATGATATAATTTATATGTGCATGTAAACAGTACAATGTTTCTATCTGACAGTTTCATGCTATTTGAAACCTCACTAGAAAACTTGATACAAACTGAAATCAGAATTCAGACGATTACAAACGGTAACAAAATTGACCAATTCATGATATCCGGTACAATGTAGAAAAAAATCCAAATTAAATCCCCGATCAGCTTTTTAATATGCACATTTCTTTCCGGGTTTCCAAACGTAATTTCATTGTTTTATGCAGAGCATAGGTATCTTATAAAATTGGTACATAGAAGCATAAATGATGTAATTACGAGTACCGGTACATAATAACGGAACACAAATGGAGCAAAGGGAGAAGCATAATAAATATGTTTAAGGTTGCCTGCATCATCTGAAATAATGACTACAGTAATTATTTAAAGTGCTGTTGACAAATTTTAATATAGGGTAAAGTAGGGTCTGTTGGACAGTCGGGCATGTTGGACACTTTGTACTTTAACGTGCTACCTCGCCACTTGTGGGCACCACATTCTGCTAGAAGTCAATGACGGAAGTAGCCACGAGTGGAGGTACTTCCATCATTGACTTCTAGCAGAATGTGGTGCCCACAAGTGGCGAGGTAACACGTTAAAGTACAGAGTGTCCAACATGCCCGACTGTCCAACAGACCCTAGTTTACCCTATACCCAGTTAGAAATATTTTTATCTTATTTCAACGAAATTTCAAATCTGAATAATTAAAAAAACTAGAAAGATATTTTATGCGTATATAGTCAACAAACGAGTGTATTGCAATGATTTTATGAGCATATTACTGTATTACATTTTATTTTTTTTTTCACCCTTAATTTCGAAGTGCTAAATATTACGCTTCTGCACACATTACATCAGAGACTTAAGTTTCAGCCCTGGTCACATATATAACAGATTGGCCATCCCCATGTTAAAAATGGTAACACATGGAAGAGAACAACCACCAGGATCGCCACAGTTGCTCCATGTAATTCAAATGAGATTATAACTTGATTTCTTCTGCAGTTGCTAGGTGACAGCATAGTGAAATTGATAAAAGTTGTTGCCTTCAAAGCCCATAAGGCTGATCAATCTGTTAATATTATGTGATCTGGTTTTGTTTAGACGAACGAAATTTGTAGCATGAAAATTATTTCTTTCGAATTTGATCTCTTGCAAATAGAATTTTGTTACATTATTATAATCACAAGACATCTACTCATGACTTGTAAGCCTACAGTACAGTAGGTCTACTAGATAACATTTATTCACGAAAAATATATTTTTTTTTATTTAAAACTTTGATGAAATATCGACATTTATATTAAGAGACGTTCCCTTCTTGATGCGTGTTGTTATGATCTTCATAGTATGTCAGTGATCACATTCTAAATTCATTAAAATGCTAGGGTAAATTAGGGTCTGTTGGACAGTAGGGCATGTTGGACACTTTGAACTTTAACGTGTTACCTCGCCACTTGTGGGCACCACATTCTGCTAGAAGTCAATGACGGAAGTAGCCACGAGTGGGGCTACTTCCGTCATTGACTTCTAGCAGAATGTGGTGCCCACAAGTGGCGAGGTAACACGTTAAAGTACAAAGTGTCCAACATGCCCAACTGTCCAACAGACTCTAATTTACCCTATGCGATACTATAGCTCGTAGATTGTTACAACTATATTATTAACCCAGATTTTCCCACCGTCTTTTTTTAAGGACAGTTGCAGTGCCTTCGGATATTATGTCATTGTTGGTGTTAGGGACATTTTATAAGTTGTGCGATAATGTTGGTAGTATTTGTTAGCTTTAGAAAATACACGTTCCTTGTTTGAGTTTATTTCAACATCATTTAACCGATTTTTGAGAGCAACTAATGTGCTATTGTATTTTTATCACAAAAAATGTTTGGGCTTATCTGGGTTTTAATAGAATTACATTCACTTTGAATACTGCAAACGTTTGTGACTAGACCCGATACATTGTTCTGCCATAAGACTTTTTTTTTTTTTTAAATAAGTAATGGGATCGTTGGAAGGGAAGGAAGCATACTTACCATCCAGGGACATCCTCAGGATCTTCACAATTGCCTGTGCCATCAGAGTCTCCAATCTTGAAGACTGTGCCGATGGGGCAACCGTATTCTCGTGCAACGCCTTCTAAGCAGATGTAGTACTTGCGGCAGTCATCGGGGTGGGCGTGTCGTGAGAAAGAACCGGCGTTAGCGACCTCTCCTGGGGCTGGGCAGTTGAAACCTCCGGCCACTTCTGCAATATTAGATGCACATTTGAGATGTTCAGAGATACATTAAATACAAGGAGCAATCAATAAGTTCCCGGACTGCTCTGAATGTAGGCAATACGCAGGGCATAAAAACGGAGAAATTATCTAGAATCAGGGAAACTCCTGGAACCTATGCTGAATGCATCACTTGAAAGGCAGAGAAGAAGACTAGCCATATGGCGTTTATGGAGAGATTCCAGGAAAAATCGTAATAGGTCCTTGAAATGTTTGCATAAAATCTCGTGTAGAAACTCAGGTCTTAAATACAATCTGACGCTTTTGATGGACTGACTCAACAGGCATGGAAGCAATGATCTTCACAGACACGCGCATGTATGTTTAACGGTACAATAAATACAAGAGCAGTTCGAAAATATATTGACTGCATCTGGTACTTTATTGGAAAATAGGGTCAGCCGTAGTTCAGACAGCTGATGGCTTTTCATCAAAGGGACCGGGATTTGATTCCAGGCATACTATATGAGATTTATACTGGGTGTTCATTTCAAAGTGTGTCATGACGTCACTGTTGTGAGTCAGCGATTTGAAGCGAGTTTCAGCTTTTATGTCAGAGAAGTTGCCTATTAATCAAGGCATTCAATGAACGTGTACGGTATAACTTGAATGTCGTAGCAACAGATGGCGGTCTGTAAAGTCTGTGTGCTACCATAATCTCTTTCGAACTGTGTTTTGCGCGGGAAAGTCGTACGCAGGGTATTTGTTATCATCGATTGCGTACGGCAACATTCCACAACACAAATCAAAGTGCTCCGTGTCCATGTTGACCGTCCAAGTTAATGTCAACAAATACGTAAGTAATCGTCTTAACCCTCTCCCCATATCCCGACAGTAAGAAAAAAAAATTCACTTCAGTGCGTGTTTCCAAACAGTTCACATTCTTGCCACTACTGGCGTTACCGTACGTATCGGTAAGTAATCTTCAGAATGAACGCCGTACTTTCTAGGCAACTTCTCTCGCATTTAGGTAATACGCCTCTGCGGAAGTGTAGGATGATTGAATTATCTAGGCTCATCGGCTAGCCACATGACGACATACAGCGAGTCATGACACACTTTGAACTGAACACGCAGTAGTTACCGATACCATGATGGCTATGGGGCAAATTTTGTACTAATACTTTGGTTTTCTGTCCAGTTATTCTGCTGTTGTTCCATTACTGCTTTATCTTAATACTAATGAATAGCTTTTCTAGTTTAATTAATTCATTCATTTATAATTTTCTGTCTAAGGTCAGACCCTTCACTACAAATCCATCATTCTGCAATCTTCCCCTTTTCCGCCTTCTTCATAAAGAATCTAATTACAAATTTGTCTAAAGTATTAAAAAGTGAAAAGTAATAAAATTAAACCGACGAACTCCGGGAGGTTGTATGGGACACCAAAACAAACGGACTTCTCTAATGTTATATTTTCCTCAGAGGCTTTATAAACTGGCATAAGGCGTATGCGTTCTTCACTTCATGACGACTCTACAAATTCACATTTTGTTGTACGTCTTGACCCAGGATTAAACCAGTCTGGTGGTGCGGATATTTGCTGCAGCAGAGAAAATAAACGATAATCCTGAAGTCTTTCAAAGGCCCATTCATAATGAAAATTAAACATAACCGTAACATAAACACAGAAGTTTGCGGCCAGGTTACCAAATGAGATCATTCATAATGATTCACATAAACACTGACATAAACATTGCCGTTAGACGTTAACATAAAAGTTTGCAAACTCCAAACTTTCATGCTTATGCTTACGTGATTTGCAAACAGAACACAATCGTGAAGCGCTGAAGTATACGACAGAATATGAGGAAATGACGTCGTTGTTATGTTTCCATGGTTACCAAGTATCGTTGCGGTTATGTTTATGTTCCCATCGTGAATGTTCTTGATTTTACCGTAACGTCTACATTTTTAAGTTAACGCTTACGTTATGTTTAATTTTCATTGTGAATGAACATTTTTTGCAGTGATTTTGGTGTGTAAATGTTTTTGAACATCTTTTGCAGTGGTTTTGATGTGTAAATGTTTTTGAACATCTTTTGCAGTGGTTTTGATGTGTAAATGTTTTTGAACATCTTTTGCAGTAATTTTGGTGTGTAAATGTTTTTGAACATCTTTTGCAGTGGTTTTGATGTGTAAATGTTTTTGAACATCTTTTGCAGTAATTTTGGTGTGTAAATGTTTTTGAACATCGTTTGCAGTGGTTTTGATGTGTAAATGTTTTTGAACATCTTTTGCAGTAATTTTGGTGTGTAAATGTTTTTGAACATCTTTTGCAGTGGTTTTGATGTGTAAATGTTTTTGAACATCTTTTGCAGTAATTTTGGTGTGTAAATGTTTTTGAACATCTTTTGCAGTGGTTTTGATGTGTAAATGTTTTTGAACATCTTTTGCAGTAATTTTGGTGTGTAAATGTTTTTGAACATCTTTTGCAGTGGTTTTGATGTGTAAATGTTTTTGGACATCTTTTGCAGTGATTTTGGTGTGTAAATGTTTTTGAACATCTTTTGCAGTGATTTTGGTGTGTAAATGTTTTTGAACATCTTTTGCAGTAATTTTGGTGTGTAAATGTTTTTGAACATCTTTTGCAGTGGTTTTGATGTGTAAATGTTTTTGAACATCTTTTGCAGTAATTTTGGTGTGTAAATGTTTTTGAACATCTTTTGCAGTGGTTTTGATGTGTAAATGTTTTTTAACATCTTTTGCAGTGTTTTTGATGTGTAAATGTTTTTGAACATCTTTTGCAGTAATTTTGGTGTGTAAATGTTTTTGAACATCTTTTGCAGTGGTTTTGATGTGTAAATGTTTTTGAACATCTTTTGCAGTAATTTTGGTGTGTAAATGTTTTTGAACATCTTTTGCAGTGGTTTTGATGTGTAAATGTTTTTGAACATCTTTTGCAGTAATTTTGGTGTGTAAATGTTTTTGAACATCTTTTGCAGTGGTTTTGATGTGTAAATGTTTTTGAACATCTTTTGCAGTAATTTTGGTGTGTAAATGTTTTTGAACATCTTTTGCAGTAATTTTGGTGTGTAAATGTTTTTGAACATCTTTTGCAGTGGTTTTGATGTGTAAATGTTTTTGAACATCTTTTGCAGTGATTTTGGTGTGTAAATGTTTTTGAACATCTTTTGCAGTGATTTTGGTGTGTAAATGTTTTTGAAAATCTTTTGCAGTGGTTTTGATGTGTAAATGTTTTTGAACATCTTTTGCAGTAATTTTGGTGTGTAAATGTTTTTGAACATCTTTTGTAGTGATTTTGGTGTGTAAATGTTTTTGAACATCTTTTGCAGTAATTTTGGTGTGTAAATGTTTTTGAACATCTTTTGCAGTGGTTTTGATGTGTAAATGTTTTTGAACATCTTTTGCAGTGATTTTGGTGTGTAAATGTTTTTGAATATCTTTTGCAGTGATTTTGGTGTGTAAATGTTTTTGAACATCTTTTGCAGTGGTTTTGATGTGTAAATGTTTTTGAACATCTTTTGCAGTAATTTTGGTGTGTAAATGTTTTTGAACATCTTTTGCAGTAATTTTGGTGTGTAAATGTTTTTGAACATCTTTTGCAGTGGTTTTGATGTGTAAATGTTTTTGAACATCTTTTGCAGTGATTTTGGTGTGTAAATGTTTTTGAACATCTTTTGCAGTGATTTTGGTGTGTAAATGTTTTTGAAAATCTTTTGCAGTGGTTTTGATGTGTAAATGTTTTTGAACATCTTTTGCAGTAATTTTGGTGTGTAAATGTTTTTGAACATCTTTTGTAGTGATTTTGGTGTGTAAATGTTTTTGAACATCTTTTGCAGTAATTTTGGTGTGTAAATGTTTTTGAACATCTTTTGCAGTGGTTTTGATGTGTAAATGTTTTTGAACATCTTTTGCAGTGATTTTGGTGTGTAAATGTTTTTGAATATCTTTTGCAGTGATTTTGGTGTGTAAATGTTTTTGAACATCTTTTGCAGTGGTTTTGGTGTGTAAATGTTTTTGAACATCTTTTGCAGTGGTTTTGATGTGTAAATGTTTTTGAACATCTTTTGCAGTGGTTTTGATGTGTAAATGTTTTATAAGAGACTCAAGCAATAAAGCATAGTAATAGTTTGTGTTACATTAAGATCCGGTGTCCTCGCAAAACAGTGCCTCACAGCACAATATGTCATTAAAGAAAAGTGTTTGTATTGGTGTCCCACATAACTTCCCTGAGTTCGTCAGTTTAATTACTTTTCGTCTATAGGCCTATATGAACAGAAAATACCATCAGAATTAAATATATTTTCAAAACAAGGCTAAATTTTTCTTTTTTAAATTCTGTGTTATGTTGAATAATTTCTGAAGTCAATTAGTCCAAACAATTTGGCCTAGGAAAGAAAACAATTCAAACTGTAGAACGTGTCGAATTAGTTTATTTTACAAAATTTCTACGGCTTTATAATATGAACGTCATGTGTGATGTAAGTTTATATTTTCGAGAGTTCTTTGGTCTTGCTGTTTTACAATGTGCAATGTGACTTAACGTTAGTGAAGAAAAATTTCGCGAAATATTCTCTAATATGCCTGATATAGTAGATGATCGATGAAACATCGAAATTAATCGACTATTGTGTGAACTTACCTTCTACTTTGCACTCCGGTACCTGGTCAGCCCACATGCAGACACGAGCCTCGCGGTCGTAAGCGAGTCCAGGGGAGCACTGGTAGCGACTGGCTTCTCCATTCCAGCAATTCCAGAATACGTCACACTTGCCCTCATCGGAGAAGATACCGTACAGGCGAGGACAATGGGGAGCGCTGATTGCGGGCTCTGAAATATAAAGAAACGTGTTGAGATACGCCATCCGTTCATCGTGTGTCAGACATTATCTCAAAACCTTTGTTTAAAATGTAGGCCTACCAACAGGATGGTATTACTGACATAGCTATTGCTTCTGACGAAACCCATTCCGAAGTGAAGGTACTCATATATTTGTGGGCAATTATTTTGTTACTCAGACTGTGCTATTTTCTTATAAACGGGAATTTTCTGAGTTTTACGCAAGAGGACACTAATAATTGCTTGATGCTTGAGACAAGAATAGAATATAACGATTCCTGAAATTCAGAAGATAAAAATTTGTGAAGTTACAAAGGCGCAGAAAGATAGGTGTTTATACATTGAAGAAATAATTTTATAGTTTCTTAGGAATACAACTTTACTGTTGTTTTGTGTTCCTAGATTAATATAATGCTACCTGAAATATTATAGTGATAATTTATGTATATACACATATATGTTATATTATACAAGGAGCAATCAAAAAGTTCCCGGACTGCTCTGAATGTAGGCAACACGCAGGAAATAGAAAACGGAGAACTTATCTAGAACCAGGGAAACGCCTGGAATCTATACTGAATGCATCACTTGTAAGGCAGAGAAGAAGACTAGCCATAAGGCGTACATGCAGAGATTCCAGGAAAAATCTCATTAGGTCCTTGATATGTTTGCATAAAATCACGCGTAAAAGCTCAGTTCTTAAAGACAGTCTGATCTGTTTGATAGACTGACTCAACAGGCATGGAAGCAATTATCTTCAGTGACTAGTGCAGTGACTGAAGATGGCTGCAGAGATAGCAGTCGAAAGCTTGGAGCATTCCAAAATCTTAACTCGGCTGATATCCCGCGAAAACATATTAGCGAACCAACGCCGAGAAAGCCTCAAATCATACATAGTGAATGTATGTTTAACGGTACAATAAACACATGTGCAGTTGGGAATATATTGATTGCACCTTGTATATAATTTTAAAAGATTTGAAAGAAAGAATATAAAATTTTATGAAATTAGCTTTATGTTAATATCTACATTGATTTCTGGAATATTCGTTTTCATTTAATTGCACTTTATTTTTTACAGGCTTTTGGTCCCTTTATAAACATAAAGGGATTTCACATAAATATAAGGACAGGAGTGAAATATCTCTTTCGAAGGGATGTCCTTAAACTTCTGGTAGAACCTGTTATATAAATTGTAACTCCTCACCGAGCTGCGTTCTGTCACCGCAGTCTACGTTATGCAAGTAGTCGCAGTTCTCTGTGAGGAACTTGGTGTCGGTGGCGTCGAAGGCAAGGCCGTTCCCGCATGTCTTGAGCTCCGAGACGCCGTTGTCGCACTTCCAGTACTTGTCGCACGAGTGAGAGTGCGGGTAGAAGCCGTAGTCGTCAGGACACTTGAAGTTATCCTGAGCCAATGCTGCAACACAGAAAAAATAGAATCTTTAGTTAATCGCACAAACCCACATCACCATTCATTTCAATTGACATAAAACAGCAAGTTCCTAGTTCCAGACGAGTTCCTAATGCATTGGCTTTACACGAGGAAGGTCCGAATTCAAATACCATCGCGACAAAGTCTCTGATTTTTTGTGGATAGTAAAAATTCTGGAGCAGCTTTTGTCGAAGTACTTTCATACTGTCCAGAAAACATAATTATAATTATTATAGTGAAGAGTCCACGGAAAGAAAATACTAAGTAGCTTTTCTTAAATTTCGCAGGGGAGGATTCCTTAACTCTAATACATTGACAAAACATCATTAGTTTACATCTCATTTAGTTTAAGGACACCTGGTAGAGTTTGCAGGGAAATTTTATGATTAATTACTGTTGAAAAGAAAGTTAGTTTTCTCTAGAACTACAATACATAGGATAACAATTTTTTCGCTGACCATTTTGCAATGTTTTCAGAGTCCATTGCTATCAAAGATTTCTAGCTAGTACTAATTTCTTTAGTTGTACAATCGCGTTAATCTGTGCAATAATAAAAAAAATACAGCTTCCAATGTAGGTACACTTTTCTCTGAAACTATAATCAGAACTTCACAAATTTTTATATTAATGCTTTTAATAAGTATCTTGTTATAGCCAGTTAACCATTAGGGCAGTTCAGGGCATAATTCGTGTTTTTAATTCATATTTTAGAAAAATTGTTTGTTGTCATTTTTACATTTAGAATTTTTGTCCCTTGGAAATGGTGTACTTTTGTATCAAAATCTTTCACCTGTTGTATGTAATTAAATGTTATGTACACCCACAAAACATTTCAGACTTCTAAGTCGAATAGTTTTTGAGAAAAGTGTACCTGAAATGTAAAAAATAAAACTTTCAAGAAATGGTAAAAAACTTTACTTTCTTTTCAACAATGATTAATCATAAAATTGTCCTGCTAACTCTGCCAGGTGTTCTTAAGTTGCAACGTAGACTTTTGCCAATCTGATGTACTATGAAGATAGTTCATTTTATGAGCTAGCAGATGGGACCAAAACACAAAAAGTGACTTGTTCTTTCCGTGGATCTTTTATAATATCTTAATGGTATTTCTCGAAGAAACATGTCTCACTAGACAATTAAACCTCTGGTATTATCAAGGTGCACGAAGAAGAAATTGTAGTGCTGATCTTAGCGCTGTGCTGCGATCAAAACTGTCAATACTGTCGCAGAACCAAATAGTTTCAATAAGAGAAAGCCGAAATACGATACAAGGTTGGGAAGTGGTTTTTACAAAACCGAAGAAAAGTTTGAAAAACGAGGAGAGCGACTTTTTCAGTTTCCGAAATTTTGTAATGAACTTCACAAATGTGTATTGTATAACATTTTTTGCACGATTATATTTTTAAAGTTGCAAATACAATATATTTTGCATTGAAAATTTAGAGCAATATTATTCCAAAGCCTTCGAAAAACTATAGGCTACTGTAATGGTAACTAAGTAACAATAATTGCACTGTAGTGGGTGTATTTCAGTATAGTTTTATGTTATGAAGAATGGTTTCCCTAACAACAAGTTTTTGTGTAGGAATTCTAAATTTCAAGGCCTTAAATCAGTAGCTGTAAATACAGCAAAAAAGAAAACACGATCGTGCAAAAACGTATATTGTGCTTGGGTAGAGGAAGTTGAAATTAAAATTGTGTCATCAGTTTGTATGTAGTTATTGTAATACTTCAATATGCGTCTTACTGACTCTCAAGTTTTACGAAACTAAAATTTGATAAATGTGACAGCATTCACTTCACGTGCATGAACATTTCCGCACCTAATGAAATGTGTGTAGTTTACTTTCTTACTCTCGCTGTTATGCAATAAGTAAAAGTACTGTCTTGCCAACTAGGTAGCTGTTGGATATGTGCTGATGAACTTTTATGTTCATGCTACTGCATTTATATGCGTATAAATACTTGCATTGCTTTCCAGTCGTTCCATGCGATCTTTAAGAGTTGTATGAAAAAATGAAATTATTGCTTAACTGCCACCTTATTATTTTAGGCTTAAATATTTTGTGATAATTTTACTACAATTTTGAGTTTAGAGGACGCTATAAAAACTAAATAAAAAAGTTTGCATTAATTGCATTCCTTTTTCAAATCATAGGCAGAGTGCCCACTGGAACGACAAGCGACAGCAACACGACACGGATTTGATGCTTTGCTTGTTGCTAACGTGTATGTTCTTATATAACCCGTAATATGAAATGAACGGAAGCCCACTCATCTGATCAGACAACAACTCGACACTATCAGTGTTGTGTTGTGTCGCTCACAGTGCTGCATGTTCCACTTTTTGTTGTATCAGTTGTGAGTTGGTAATACAAGGGTTAAGATGAGAGACGATCCTAATTTCAATATAGCCTTTATTGAACTTATTAAAGATTTGCCATGTCTTTTTGATACTACATCTATTTTTAGGATTGAAAACATAATAAATCTATTGCAAAATCATTTTATCTTATTTACACAGAATAATTTACCACTCAATATTATAACAGGACGAAATATAAAGATATTCTAATAATCTTTGCTCACTTTCCGCTATCTGGAGCTCGGATTTCACACACTATCTCACTCCCATGTGTCGCAATCAGCTCTAGAATATTACTGCTTTCCATTGACTAGCTAAAGGAATGTATAAAGGATTCTGTATAAGCACAAAATGACAAAATGCTAGGAGTGTCCGTAAATAGAACCTGTCCGGTAATTAGCCCCCCTACCCTATAAACATATTGTAAACATGTTTACTTTGATGTGGACGAGAAACGAACAATTATTATATATCTGATGTATAAACATATAGGCCTATTTACTTCATAGTTATCAGAAGGCGTTCTTCAGCATTGACTGAAATCCTGAAGTTAGTGTTCTTTTTAGAAATTGCAGATCCAACTTTCTGTACCAACAGATTAAATGTTTCTCTACTCATTCTGTAGAATATTTTAAATCTTTCTGGGTATATATTTAATTCTTTGAACAGATTAAAAGGACCACGTTGTTCTAAATTAGCATGCCAAAAAGGATGCACCCAGAATCGTCTCCCATGTTTTCTGTCACTGTAATTTGATGTTAGCTAAATTAACTAGATTGAGAACGTCCTCATCCTCCGACGACATGTTGTATGAATGAATCAGTCCAGTGAGTACCAGATCACTTTGCTCTCATGTTGCTAGCATAGCTCGTGTTGGATCAGTGTTTTCGTCGTATCACTATAATATTAGTGGGCTCTGCCTTACAAATTAGTGTAGACGTCGACATCTGGACGAAAGAATAAACCTCCTGCTGTCTGTTAGTTAGACAAATCTCTTTCACTTGTGTAGGAGAAGTTGCCTAATAGTAAGGGGATTTCATGTTTTGTTGCTTCTTTCGCTCGTGGGCATGAAATATGAGGTCGAATTTCATCACAGGCGAAGTGTGGTGCAGTGTTTGTATTCTAACGGTGCCTGACACACCCTGGCGGAGGGTGAAAGTTTGGGCCTTTCTCAAAAGTATGTGCTTTCACTTTCATCAGCATTTCACGTAATTGTAACACAGAAAGGTCCTACATCTAATATTTTACTCAAACTTGCACGTGTTAGGGAACTATTCATTACACTGATAAATATTCATATTCTTGATATATTAACAACTGTTTTCAAGACAGCCATCACGCGAGTAGAATATAATTTGTTTTGATTTCCAAGAGTTGTTTTTGTTGGCTTATTGAACGTTTACTGGTTGTTGGTAACTTTCATCCTGATACCACTTATACTTTTACTATTTATAATGCGACCTAATAATGAACTGTTCACCACACTGATTGCCTATTGTAATCTTTCTCAAATTGTGTTATACAATACGCCACATCTGGAGGACTTCCTTCTCAGCTTTCTTTCAGCTATAGTTTCTAACGAGATTTCTTTTTCCCGAAGTGATTAAAGACAGCGATAGCTTTCATCGATAATAAGAAGCTGCATTGAACAATAGTTCCATCATAGCTACTATAGTCGCGACGCTGTTATTCCCGGCGTGACTCCTCCTCTTTGCTTATGTCTTAGGAAGTGAAGACTCTATAAAGTCTAGGTAGGTAGTACCGTTCGCCATTTTTGTTCTTTCGTTCCCGAGCTACCATACGAGGAATCTATTTGCCACACCGTTAAACATTATCATGTCGTAGCTCCTATGATAATAAATCAAAAGCACAGTAATTCAGCAAATAAATGAGCGGCAAATAACGTCTTCGTGTGCTTTCTGCGAACGCCAACGAAAGAGCCAAAATGGCGGGCGATTATATTAAGCATTTATCAAAGAAATGAATAACGTCTTCATAAGCGAATCACAAGACGCACACGTTTAAATGTAGCCGACCTGCAATGCGATTGGCTGCCGGAAATTAGAGCGACGGGTCTATAAATGTTATATCCAAAAGAATCAGTCGGCAACACAGTGTTAATGCTTCATATTTCAGTCAAATAACACATTTTCAGTGAATTATTCAATTAGATAGCTAAAATATCTACATTTTTCACGTAGAATCTTCGCAATACCACATAAGAATTTTAATAAATCTCACCGCGTTGAGGTTAAGAAGATATCTCGTTACTGTTGCACTTAATTTGACTACAGTGTCCGAGTGAAAAGTGTAACTTGTATACAGGATGACCTAAATTCCGTTCCTTCACCCTGTAGTGCATGGAGTACGGCCACACCTAATACCACACCTTCTGTGTGTAGCAATCTCTTTTATCCCGCAACCGTCGCCCAGTCGCCCTACTACTGGCGTCACATTACTGCATAACTTAACTCCTGAAACCGGAATTTGGATCTGTTGTCCAGGACTCATGAGAACAATTGTTTGTTGCTCTGGTACTTATGGAATGCTTGCAACATCATGGTTGTGAGCTGGGAAAATATCTGCTTTTTTCTCCCATAATAGAACATACTGTACTTTGTAGTGGTACACCTTAATGTGATCAGAGCGAGTGCAGAGAAATTGGAAGTAAAAATATAATCCTAAAATGGTTATGGTTAGCTTTGACTGACAGTTTAAAATATATTTTTGTATTATTACATAGGAAAATTAATTCCAAATAGTTCGTTTAAAAATTTTATCACAGAAATACAGGTTAAATCAAGTTAATTTTTATGTATTTATAAATATATCTGTAGACGTTTACATGGGCTAAACATTAGCGAGTTCATACCAATACATACTTTGGTCTGTAGACCCACAATAGACAAACACACGGAATTCCGACGAAATGGTGTCTATGATGTTGAACAGCAACCTCGTATGTCAAAATATTCTACATCTTGATTACACAACTTTTAACACTGTATCACTTCGGAATATGTATGATAAGAACTATCTTGTGTCAAATTTTAACGTAACTTGTTAACATGTTTCGACCTATTTTCGGTCATCTTCGGAACTGGTCGTTGTTGGTCTTGGAGCCTCTTGTTTCCTATGTGGGTGCGTTCGTAGTGTAGAGTCAAAGAGTGTATGTGTTTTGAAATTGAGTTGTGTATTGAGAATATCATTGGGGTGTGTTTTCGTGTGTCTGTATATTTCATATTGTTCTAGTGTATTGAGTTTCTGGCTTTTTGGTTGGATGTGCAGTATTTCCATGACTGTGTTGATGTCTTTGTAGGTGTGGTTGGCATTTGTGATGTGTTCTGCATATGTGGAGGTGTTTTGTAATTTTGTTATGGCTGTGGTGTGTTCTTTGTAACGTGTTTGAAATGATCTGCGTGTCTGTCCTATGTAGAAGTTGTTGCAGGTGTTACATTTGAGTTTGTATACGCCTGTGTGGTTGTATTTGTTTGTTTGTGTTGTTTGTGTGTTGAGATGTTTTTTTAGAGTGTTATTTGTTCTTTATGCAATGCTGTAGTTTAATTTCTTGAATGAGGTTGCAATTTTATGTGTGTTTTTGTTTTCGTATGTTAGTGTGATGTATTTTCTTGTGTTCTTGTGCTTGTGTTGTATTCTTCTGTTTTTTGTGATTTTGTTTCGTCTTACGTATTATGTTGTCTATTATGTTAGGGTTGTATCCGTTTTCTTATGCTATGTATTTTATTGTGTTTAGCTCTTCGTTGTAATCCTGTTGGTTCATTGGTATGTTGAGTAGTCTGTGTACCAATTCTGTCTGTGTATTCAATTTACAACAGGGCGAAATGAACAAATATCTGAATATCTGACATAAGAGAATATTTATATGTCTTCTAGTAATGTTTATATAGAATGAAACATAAGTAATGTTATTAGTTTCAGAAGGTTATTCTTTGAGATATTTCAATAATAATGTTTCTCGTTTTTCCTTTCTTTTCGAGATAAAAATTGTTTTATATTAAACATTTCATAGCGTGTTTTGGGAAAGCCGTTGATTTAATTCCCAATATGCTCAGTCAATTTAAGAAACCAGGGTGTTATGATAATAAATGATTGAAATAATTTTAGTCTTCCTTCAAATGTGCAGAAATTTGATCCTAACAAATGTAACATTTTAATATTCCTTTTCAGAACGAAAAGTTACATTTGTTCGGATCAAATTTCTGCATATTTAAAGAACAAAACTAAAATTCTTTCAGTCATTCATTATCATAATACACTGCTCTCTTACAATGACTGTGAGCATATTGGGAATTAAATCAATGGCTTTCCCAAAACACGCTATGAAATGTTTAATATAAAACAATTTTTATCTCGAAAAGGAAGCAAAAACGAGTAAAATCGTACGCAACTTTTTTGTTTGAAATATCTCAAAGAATAACTCCCTGAAATTAATGACATTACTTATAGTTCACCCTCTATACATTGATATCTTATTTTGTTAATTTTTTGACAACGAGATTGCTATTTAACACCATTGTTTTACACTTTCTGAATTTTATCACTTGAAATTGCCTTGATACCTGCCTCTTTTGTATGAAATTCATCATTGTCGTCTTCATCCTCCTTTTACTCATCATCATCATCATCATCATCATCATCATCATCATCATCATCATCATCATCATCATCAATCGTCCATACCTGTGGAGTAACAGTCAGCGCGTCTGGCCGCGAAACCAGGTGGCCCGGGTTAAAATCCCGGTCGGGGCAAGTTACCTGGTTGAGGTTTTTTTCCGGTGTTTTCCCTTAACCCAATACGAGCAAATGCTGAGTAGCTTTCGGTGCTGGACCCCGGACTCATTTCACCGGCATTATCACCTTCATTTCATTCAGACGCTAAATAACCTAGATGTTGATACAGTGTCGTAAAATAACCCAATAAAATAAAATAAAATCATCATCATCATGTATAAGTATATTTTGTCCGTTTTCTCCTATTCTTCTTATTATTACTATTATTATTATTATTATTATTATTATTATTATTATTATTATTATTATCATTATCATCATCATCATCATCATCATCATCATCACAAAAGCACACTTCATTACTCAATAAAACATTGTAGTTGTCAGTTTGGTAGTTTGTGTTTTTACTCACCACTTCACTAAATTGACCATTTTCTACAAGTGAATTTACAAGGTAACCTTGACAATGAATGTTGGCACTGTAAAGCACCTGTTTCGTAAGAGAGTTAAAAAAAACCTACCTTGAGCTAACAAATATTTCGATAACCAAGTCAAGCTTTTCGATTCAACTGGCAGCGTGACACTAGGAGTCAAATTCTTGAACTGCCTTTCTAAACCGTAATGATTAATATTTTCAGCGCTTTTTGTGCACTTGCTCTCAATTTGAATACCATGGCAACGTTCCAAGCGTCTGTAACGAGTGCCATATGAGGGATTAGCTTCATATTCTGATTGTAATAGAATGTATCCTTGAATAAGTAGTTGTTTTGTAATTAGTGTTGCCGGTTGAATTCCGCAAAAATAAATGTCAAAGGCGCGGAATTCTGAGGAACGTATTGGACAGAAGGTCAGCTGGTTGACAAAACTTGCTTATTAAGTCTAATGAAAGTTCATCACACATGAACGTGGATAAGTATAGGGAACTGTGTCATGCAGTTACGCAAAAACGTGTCATTATAAAAGCCCGTGTTCAGTTTGCATCATACATGGAGCCGGTTGTTGAGAAATGAATATTTTAAACTGAATGGTACTTTATTTTAAAAGGACAGATATGAAAGTGTTTGAGAATCGGTCGCGTGGCGCGGTAAGTCGGTTATGGTCTTCATATTTCGAAATTTAGATAATCTGCACTGCTTCATGTCACCTGACCCGGTTGACAAGCTTATGAAGGGTGTGGTGCTGTGACTACAATTACTCCATGGAGAACCTCGACCTAGGTACATATCTGAATTTATGTCTGGACCTGAAGCGGACAGACACACAGACATCCGTATCATAGGGCTGCAACGACACCGATCATCGAGACAACACATGACATTACATTGACTATTACACTTTTACTACGTCTTACTACTTTTGACCAGTAAAACGGTACGAAAGGACGTCTTTCAACCAATCGTGGCTGCTTATCGCACAATTTTATCGCTTCCCTAACATTTATTTAAATTTATCGCTTCCCTAGCATTTGTTTAATTTTATCGCTTCCCTAACATTTGTTTGTGTTTATCACTACCCTAGCATTTGTTTGTTTGTTTGCCAACATTTCAAACTTCAAATTCTTTACGGTACTATAAAATATGTTATACGAATCTACTGAAACGAAAGTTCATCTCAGACTATAAACTTATCTTCCCCCTCCATAACCATTGGTGATATAGCCAATTACAGGACAGGTCTTGCCTCCTCTATTGTACCATCAACAATTTCACTGCTAATAAATGGCAGTCAATACGGACTCGTTTTCTGTTAATAAATGACAGTCAATGCGGACTCGTTTGCTGTTAATAAATGACAGTCAATGCGGACTCGTTTGCTGTTAATAAACGACAATAAATACGGAGTTGTTTGCTGTTAATAAATGACAATCAATACGGACTTGTTTGCTGTTAATAAATGACAGTCAATACGTTTGCTGTTAATAAATGACAATACGGACTCGTTTGCTGTTAATAAATGACAATCAATACGGACTTGTTTGCTGTTAATAAATGACAATAAATACGGACTTGTTTGCTGTTAATAAATGACAATAAATACGGACTTGTTTGCTGTTAATAAATGACAATAAATACGGACTTGTTTGCTGTTAATAAATGACAATAAATACGGACTTGTTTGCTGTTAATAAATGACAATAAATACGGACTTGTTTGCTGTTAATAAATGACAATAAATACGGACTTGTTTGCTGTTAATAAATGACAATAAATACGGACTTGTTTGCTGTTAATAAATGACAATAAATACGGACTTGTTTGCTGTTAATAAATGACAATCAATACGAACTTGTTTGCTGTTAATAAATGACAATAAATACGGACTTGTTTGCTGTTAATAAATGACAATAAATACGGACTCGTTTGCTGTTAATAAATGACAGTCAATACGGACTCGTTTGCTGTTAATAAATGACAATCAATACGGACTTGTTTGCTGTTAATAAATGACAGTCAATACGTTTGCTGTTAATAAATGACAATACGGACTCGTTTGCTGTTAATAAATGACAATAAATACGGACTTGTTTGCTGTTAATAAATGACAATAAATACGGACTTGTTTGCTGTTAATAAATGACAGTCAATACGTTTGCTGTTAATAAATGACAATACGGACTCGTTTGCTGTTAATAAATGACAATAAATACGGACTTGTTTGCTGTTAATAAATGACAATAAATACGGACTTGTTTGCTGTTAATAAATGACAATAAATACGGACTTGTTTGCTGTTAATAAATGACAATAAATACGGAGTTGTTTGCTGTTAATAAATGACAATCAATACGGACTTGTTTGCTGTTAATAAATGACAGTCAATACGTTTGCTGTTAATAAATGACAATACGGACTCGTTTGCTGTTAATAAATGACAGTCAATACGGACTCGTTTGCTGTTAATAAATGACAATAAATACGGACTTGTTTGCTGTTAATAAATGACAATAAATACGGACTTGTTTGCTGTTAATAAATGACAATAAATACGAACTTGTTTGCTGTTAATAAATGACAATCAATACGAACTTGTTTGCTGTTAATAAATGACAATAAATACGAACTTGTTTGCTGTTAATAAATGACAATAAATACGAACTTGTTTGCTGTTAATAAATGACAATAAATACGAACTTGTTTGCTGTTAATAAATGACAGTCAATACGGACTCGTTTGCTGTTAATAAATGACAATAAATACGGACTTGTTTGCTGTTAATAAATGACAATCAATACGAACTTGTTTGCTGTTAATAAATGACAATAAATACGAACTTGTTTGCTGTTAATAAATGACAGTCAATACGGACTCGTTTGCTGTTAATAAATGACAATAAATACGGACTTGTTTGCTGTTAATAAATGACAATAAATACGGACTTGTTTGCTGTTAATAAATGACAATAAATACGGAGTTGTTTGCTGTTAATAAATGACAATCAATACGGACTTGTTTGCTGTTAATAAATGACAGTCAATACGTTTGCTGTTAATAAATGACAATACGGACTCGTTTGCTGTTAATAAATGACAGTCAATACGGACTCGTTTGCTGTTAATAAATGACAATAAATACGGACTTGTTTGCTGTTAATAAATGACAATAAATACGGACTTGTTTGCTGTTAATAAATGACAATCAATACGGACTTGTTTGCTGTTAATAAATGACAATAAATACGAACTTGTTTGCTGTTAATAAATGACAGTCAATACTGACTTGTTTGCTGTTAATAAATGACAATAAATACGGACTTGTTTGCTGTTAATAAATGACAATCAATACGAACTTGTTTGCTGTTAATAAATGACAATAAATACGGACTTGTTTGCTGTTAATAAATGGCAATAAATACGGACTTGTTTGCTGTTAATAAATGACAATCAATACGAACTTGTTTGCTGTTAATAAATGACAATAAATACGGACTTGTTTGCTGTTAATAAATGACAATCAATACGAACTCGTTTGCTGTTAATAAATGACAGTCAATACTGACTTGTTTGCTGTTAATAAATGACAATAAATACGGACTTGTTTGCTGTTAATAAATGACAGTCAATACGGACTCGTTTGCTGTTAATAAATGACAATAAATACGGACTTGTTTGCTGTTAATAAATGACAATCAATACGAACTTGTTTGCTGTTAATAAATGACAGTCAATACTGACTTGTTTGCTGTTAATAAATGACAATAAATACGGACTTGTTTGCTGTTAATAAATGACAATAAATACGGACTTGTTTGCTGTTAATAAATGACAATAAATACAGACTTGTTTGCTGTTAATAAATGACAATCAATACGAACTTGTTTGCTGTTAATAAATGACAATAAATACGAACTTGTTTGCTGTTAATAAATGACAGTCAATACGGACTCGTTTGCTGTTAATAAATGACAATAAATACGGACTTGTTTGCTGTTAATAAATGACAATCAATACGAACTTGTTTGCTGTTAATAAATGACAATAAATACGAACTTGTTTGCTGTTAATAAATGACAGTCAATACGAACTTGTTTGCTGTTAATAAATGACAGTCAATACGGACTCGTTTGCTGTTAATAAATGACAATAAATACGGACTTGTTTGCTGTTAATAAATGACAATAAATACGGACTTGTTTGCTGTTAATAAATGACAATAAATACGGAGTTGTTTGCTGTTAATAAATGACAATCAATACGGACTTGTTTGCTGTTAATAAATGACAGTCAATACGTTTGCTGTTAATAAATGACAATACGGACTCGTTTGCTGTTAATAAATGACAGTCAATACGGACTCGTTTGCTGTTAATAAATGACAATAAATACGGACTTGTTTGCTGTTAATAAATGACAATAAATACGGACTTGTTTGCTGTTAATAAATGACAATCAATACGGACTTGTTTGCTGTTAATAAATGACAATAAATACGGACTCGTTTGCTGTTAATAAATGACAGTCAATACGGACTCGTTTGCTGTTAATAAATGACAATAAATACTGACTTGTTTGCTGTTAATAAATGACAATAAATACGGACTTGTTTGCTGTTAATAAATGACAATCAATACGGACTTGTTTGCTGTTAATAAATGACAATCAATACGAACTTGTTTGCTGTTAATAAATGACAATCAATACGAACTCGTTTGCTGTTAATAAATGACAGTCAATACTGACTTGTTTGCTGTTAATAAATGACAATAAATACGGACTTGTTTGCTGTTAATAAATGACAGTCAATACGGACTCGTTTGCTGTTAATAAATGACAATAAATACGGACTTGTTTGCTGTTAATAAATGACAATCAATACGAACTTGTTTGCTGTTAATAAATGACAGTCAATACTGACTTGTTTGCTGTTAATAAATGACAATAAATACGGACTTGTTTGCTGTTAATAAATGACAATAAATACGGACTTGTTTGCTGTTAATAAATGACAATAAATACGGACTTGTTTGCTGTTAATAAATGACAATCAATACGAACTTGTTTGCTGTTAATAAATGACAATAAATACGAACTTGTTTGCTGTTAATAAATGACAATAAATACGGACTTGTTTGCTGTTAATAAATGACAATAAATACGGACTTGTTTGCTGTTAATAAATGACAATAAATACGGACTTGTTTGCTGTTAATAAATGACAATAAATACGGACTTGTTTGCTGTTAATAAATGACAATCAATACGCACTTGTTTGCTGTTAATAAATGACAATAAATACGAACTTGTTTGCTGTTAATAAATGACAATAAATACGAACTTGTTTGCTGTTAATAAATGACAATCAATACGAACTTGTTTGCTGTTAATAAATGACAATCAATACGAACTTGTTTGCTGTTAATAAATGACAATAAATACGAACTTGTTTGCTGTTAATAAATGACAATAAATACGGACTTGTTTGCTGTTAATAAATGACAATAAATACGGACTTGTTTGCTGTTAATAAATGACAATCAATACGAACTTGTTTGCTGTTAATAAATGACAATAAATACGAACTTGTTTGCTGTTAATAAATGACAGTCAATACGGACTCGTTTGCTGTTAATAAATGACAATAAATACGGACTTGTTTGCTGTTAATAAATGACAATCAATACGAACTTGTTTGCAGTTAATAAATGACAATAAATACGAACTTGTTTGCTGTTAATAAATGACAGGCAATACGGACTCGTTTGCTGTTAATAAATGACAATAAATACTGACTTGTTTGCTGTTAATAAATGACAATAAATACGGACTTGTTTGCTGTTAATAAATGACAGTCAATACTGACTTGTTTGCTGTTAATAAATGACAGTCAATACTGACTTGTTTGCTGTTAATAAATGACAATCAATACGAACTTGTTTGCTGTTAATAAATGACAGTCAATACTGACTTGTTTGCTGTTAATAAATGACAATAAATATGGATTTGTTTGCTGTTAATAAATGACAATACGGACTCGTTTGCTGTTAATAAATGACAGTCAATGCGGACTCGTTTGCTGTTAATAAATGACAATAAATACGGACTTGTTTGCTGTTAATAAATGACAGTCAATACGGACTTGTTTCTCGATTGCAAGAAAGAAAAAACAAGTTTGAAACTACCCAAAACTGAAGCAAATTCGTGTGCTCCTACACTAAAATACACGATCCGACAAAGGAACAGGCGATTTTAAGGAGCGTATATCTCTCACAGTACAGTTGAGGGGCGATAAACTGCTCACATTCTGTTGCCAATAAAATGCCGTGTAGTCCTCATGGAAAGGTGGAGTGGTGGACAACGTGCTTTTGCAATTGAAAGTTTTTATAAATACGACGACAGTTTTGAGATTACTAGGCGTACATTTCGTAATTTTAATTTATGCGCCATGAATCCGTCCCATCTGCTCATTTTCATCCACACAAAGTTCAGATGGTATATCAGTTAAAACATCGCGAAATTTTCAACTGAAGGGCGTTTTGTAACGAAATTTTAAATCGTATGGATGAATATGAGACTTTATTGACTTTGTGGATGTTTGACGAAGCAATTTCCATCTCAGTGGTAGTCACTTGCAGGACGTCCTTTTCTATAAATAAATATGTACTTTATTATCTTATGTATGGCATTTAAAAATACATTTTTAAGCTAATAACCAACTATTTATAATTCTCTGCTAGACCCTGCATCAGATATTTCGGTGTCAATGTTTTTGAAACGTGCAGTGATAGTAGGGAGTGCATAGCGAAGAAAGTGAAAACTTGGTTGACAACTTTCATGTTACTCGACCATTTGATGCAATAGTTAAACTATTGTTCTCTTCCGCATTTAAATATCGAACGTCCCTCTATAACTCATATATCACAGACTGGAAATTGATTACCACTTTCTCTCGCGTGGTGCCCATCCTTGTCCTCAGCTGCTTATTGCGTCAGAAGCAGATCGCCGCGCCGCCGGTTCGAGAGGACCTGTTTTCAGCGTGTGCTGTAATTTATAAAGATTTCCAAACTGGTTCGCATATGTAGGGTACGAGTAATAGTAGAAAATTTGTGTCAACGTCATCTTTGTTAGCATGAACCGGACTGGGCCTAGATAATTTGTATTAAACTGACCTGGAAAATGGTCAACTTGATTACATTCTCGGCCGCTCGTTCTTGAAGCACTTGCAGTGTTGACGTGCCAAGAGCTCAAACTGGCTTTTCACTTTTTTATTTTATCTCGAGTTTGAAACTTCAGGAAATAATACTTGTTCCTAATTTAATTACTTGAGTTGCAATTATGTATCGGGTGACTTACGAAAGTGTTTACTTTATTAAGCCATCATTGTCCGAAATTATATCTTTTTATCCTTTGTGTGGCATTTGTACTCGTATGTATGTATGTATGTATGTATTTATGTATGTATGTATGTATGTATGTATGTATGTATGTATGTATGTATGTATTTTATTTTTATTTTATTGGGCTATTTTACGACGCTGTATCAACATCTAGGTTATTTAGCGTCTGAATGAAATGAAGGTGATAATGCCGGTGAAATGAGTCCGGGGTCCAGCACCGAAAGTTACCCAGCATTTGCTCGTATTGGGTTGAGAGAAAACCCCGGAAAAAACCTCAATCAGGTAACTTGCTCCGAGCGGAATCGAACCCGGGGCACTTGGTTTCGCGGCCAGACGCGCTGTTACTCCACAGAAGTGGACTGTATGTATGTTTTTTTTTATTTTAGTAGGTTATTTTACGACGCTGTATCAACATCTAGGTTATTTAGCGTCTGAATGAAATGAAGGTGATAATGCGGGTGAAATGAGTCCGGGGTCCAGCACCGAAAGTTACCCAGCATTTGCTCGTTGAGAGAAAACCCCGGAAAAACTCTATCAGGCAACTTGCTCCGAGCGGAATCGAACCCGGGGCACTTGGTTTCGCGGCCAGACGCGCTGTTACTCCACAGATGTGGACTGTATGTATGTTTTTTTTATTTTAGTAGGTTATTTTACGACGCTTTATCAACATCTTAGGTTATTTAGCGTCTGAATGAGATGAAGGTGATAATGCCGGTGAAATGAGTCCGGGGTTCAGCGCCTAAAGTTACCCAGCATTTGCTCATATTGAGTTGAGGGAAAACCCCGGAAAAAACCTCAACCAGATAACTTGCCCCGGGACCGGGAATCGAACCGGGAATCGAACCCGGGCCACCTGGTTTCGCGGCCAGACGCGCTAGCCGTTACTCCACAGATGTGGACTGTATGTATGTATGTATGTATGTATGTATGTATGTATGTATGTATGTATGTATGTATGTATGTATGTATGTATGTATGTATGTATGTACGTACGTACGTACGTACGTTTGTATTATTCATTATAACTAAGGAATATTAAGAAAAATACGCTCATTTGAAACTATTGATGGCTTTTTAAGAAAATGCTTTCTTTCGACATGAATTATTCAGGGTGGACCGTAAGTAATTCCCTTAATTTCAGGGAGTTACTCTTTGAGATATTTCAAACAAAAAGGTATAATACCATTTTTCTCGTTTTTGCTTCCTTTCCGAAATAAAAATTGTTTTATATGAAACATTTCATAACTTGTTTTGCGAAAGCTATTGATTTAACTACCAATATACTCAGTCAGTTTAAGAGAGCAGAGTATTATGATAATAAATTATTTGAAAGAATTTTAGTTTTGCCCTTTAAATATGCAGAATATTGATCCTAACAAATGTAACATTGTAAAATTCCTTTTCAGAACTAAAAGTTACATTTGTTCGTATCAAATTTCTGCACATTTAAAGGACAAAACTAAAATTCTTTGTCATTTATTTTCATAGTACACTGTTCTCTAAAATTGATTAAACATATTGAGAATTAAATCAATGGATTTCCCAAAACTCACTATGAAATGTTTAATATAAAACAATTTTTATCTCGAAAAGGAAGCAAAAACGAGAAAAATTGTATTAAACTGTTTTATGTGAAATATCTCAAAGAATAACCCCCTGAAATTAATGACATTACTTACGGCTCACTCTGTAGAATCTATTTTGTAAATAACAGTATTCAGTATTTATCAGTTGATTTACATAGAAAGTATGCATATAAAATTTGAAAATTCGTACTTGAATAACAAAGACAAATTATTTCAATATTTAGGAAAACAGTAACACTAAATGATGTTTTGTGCTAAGTTGACTGCAAAAGGAGTTTTGTTTCCCAGGAGAATACTCAAGTTAAATTCTACAAGTGGGTGTACAAAAAACAAAGGAATACTAGTATTTGATGTGTTTTATTTATATAGAAAATGATTTGCAATAAGGGTCCGATATTTAATTTTCATTTATCTCAAAACTAATTTTCTATGACTTACTCCCTTTATTTAAACACCATTGATTTAATCTCCGACTTTTGTTTACATAAGTTATGATCGACAATAAGGGTGCTATGCATAGTCATTTCGCTAGCCCGCTCTACGAGCGTGCTAAACTAGCCCCTGCTATCGACTGATTACTTGTACAGAATTCATATCATATCATATCGCTAACACTGGTTTATGAATACGAAAAACGTTAGTTCGCCGATCGTCCACCGGAAGCCCGCGCTAAGAATGTCTATGAATATGGCCCTAAATGTGTAAAGTACGTGTTGTGTAAGATAGAGCGATAGGTACTTTGTGTCAAAAATTTTTTGAAATGTTAACAAGAAATTCTAATGGGAAATTTAGAAGTCATCGTGAATTTCACATAGTTCTTCGACACAAATTTCTATGAAACGTTTAACAGCGACTACCTCAATATACATATGATATAACGTACACTTTATATTGTACTATTCCTTAAAAATTATCCGGGAAACACCCAACATAACGGTGGTTGACACTTATTACCATGTTGTCAAGGACTTCATTCGAAGTTGTTCTAATAACAGGACAAGTTACATAGCTGTATAATATTGTAAATGCAAGGAAATTTGTAGTTACCTGTGTGCTAATGAGAAAATTGTTAAAGTTTTACAATTTTATATAAATTATTTGATATATATATATATATATATATATATATATATATATATATATATATATATAATTGGAATTAATAGTTGTCTCAGAAAAGGCCCAAATCAACTGCACCACTTTCGACTTGGCTACGTTTTTATTGGAGGACATGCTATCAATTGGATTTAAAAATCCACAGTCACGTCGACCTCGGTAGCGTACGTGGTATAGCGCTGCCCTTCTATGCTCCAGGTTGCGGTTTCGATCCCGGCCCAGGTCGATGGCATTTAAGTGTGTTTAAATGCAACAGGTTCATGTCAGTAGATTTACTGGCATGTAAAAGAACTCCCGCGGGACAAAATTCCGGCACACCGGCGACGCTGATATAACCTCTGCAGTTGCGAGCATCGTTAAATAAACCATAATTTATTATTCCACAGTCACTTTTTTGTTCCAAAGAAAGTTAATTGAATAAAGGTGTTTTACTTTCAGATCTTACGTTAAGTATCCATAATCTTTAGTCGTATATTAATACAGATTAAATTCATAGTTGTTGTGAGTAGATAATTATAAACACACATAAAACTCGTATTATTTAAAATGTTGTTTGTGTAGTTTGAGTTTAGTAGTAGTAAGTAGTTGTTGTTTAATGAACTGTCCGAAGACAGGCTTGAATCTCATAAGTGACATCAATAATATATCACGCATGAGTCAACTAAGTCAGGGTATAATAGGGTAGGATGACCAGTTTCTTTTCCCCTCCATTGCATACATCGATGACTAGTAACATTCTTTGGTCGGCGGGGAAAGTTACATAAGTAAAAAAAGTCGATTTTTCTGTTGTTGTTTTGTTTTTTTTTTTGTTTTTACTAGATTATTTTACGACGCTTTGTCAACATCTTCGGTTATTTAGCGTCTGAATGAGATGAAGGTGATAATGCTGGTGAAATGAGTCCGGGGTCCAACACCGAAAGTTACCCAACATTTGCTCATATTGGGTTGAGGGAAAACCCCGGAAAAAACCTCAACCAGGTAACTTGCCCCGACCAGGAATCGAACCTGGGCCACCTGGTTTCGCGACCAGACGCGCTGACCGTTACCCCACAGGTGTGGACTTTTCTGTTGTACCTAATCACATAAGTCTAATATTTTTTCTAATTTTTTAAATAATGCATTTTCTTGTATTTTAAATTGAAAAGGGTCTTACTTTAACATACATGAATTTCATTATTATACTTATATTAAGTTAAGAGTAAATTAAAAAGAAAGTCTCTTCTGAAAAAAAAATTATTTTTTGACTTATGTGACTTTTGCCGCCGACCAAATATTACACTAATCAGACTTCAGATGCATACAAAGAATTGTTCTTCCTCTGACACATATCGTCAAGTGAGATGTACTGCCTGATAGTAATAAATGTAACTTACATATCGGCCAGAATCTCAATAAGAGGTATTATACCAATAGTAGTGTATCATTTTTCTGTATTTATTCTTGACATGGACTTCAATTGTTTTGTTTTTTGGCAGTAGCTTTGCTCCATCGGGATCTATCTGGCTGCTGTCAGCAGTATACCAGTACCATTCCTTCTGAGTCAAGGCTATTGATGACCTTGAATTTTTCGTCTTTGTTATTTGAAAGTTCACTTAATTTCCGTGATCTGTTATTATTCGTGATGTTAAGCACAAACTTATTCAAAAATAATTTTAATGACGTGAGGAACAGAGTCTTTTTTAAGCGCATGTATTTTATTTGGCAGACGAATTAAGTATATCTAGGGAATGCTATATTGTATTTTACTACAAAGACCAGATACAAGATATTATACAAAGAGCCTGATGATGCCCGAAGGGCGAAAACGTTCGTAATTTTCATTGTATAGAACATAATGACTACATATATGGATAAGTGTCATTAGTTTTTGTAAATTTGATTTGTCATATGACTGAATAAATAACACAATATTATATTGTATTATAACATTGACAATCTGAATTATCACAATATGCTTTCTAAGTTTATTAAATTTCTTGCAAATTATTAGGCCTACATATTTATTAAAAATATACTTGTAATGCTGTTAAGGAGAATTGGACGTTATCGCATGCAAAGTAATGGTAAAAATAGCCTATCTTCAAGCAGTCATAGATGTAATACTATTTATCACAGCTATTTCATTTTTTTAGTGATATATGTATACACATTAAACTTTAAAATGAAAAAAGAATGGTTAATCTAGTGTAAATCTTACCCTTAAATTAATTTTTGAATTTAAACATATGTTTTATATAAATTCACTACATACCTGTGATTAGGTACACTCTATTCACTTATCATAGCACACATTGAATTAAAATTTTGGCCACTTACTGCTAACAGATACTAAAACATACCCTACTAAAATTATTAAAATATCTATAATATTATGGGCATAGGGCTTATACTAATCTTCAATTTTTTTTTTTAATTTATTGACGGTGATGATTACTATAAGCCCTATGCCCATAACATTACAGATATATGAATAATTTTAGTAGGGCATGTTTTAGTATCTATTAGCAGTAAGTGGTCAAATTTTCAATTCAGTATGTGTTATAATAAGTGAATAGAGTGTACCTAATCACAGACATGTAGTGAATTTATAAAAAAATTGTGCTTAATTAAAAAAATTAATTTAAGGATACAGATTTACTCTAGAGTCACCATTCTTTTTCATTTTAAAGCTTAATATGTATACACACATAGCTAACAAAAATGAAAGACCACTGATAAATAGTAGACTATTATATTTATGACTGCTAGAAGATAGGCTATTTTTACCATTATTTTGCATGCGATAATGACCAACTCCCCTTAATTAAATTAATTGATACATTAATTAATTTATCAATAAGTCGTCTTACATATATCTAACAGTTGTTTTATGTATGTCTTAACGATAGTAGGACTAGTTTTCTCAATTTGAATGTTTCTTATTACTGTTTGTATTTTGGATGTTTCTAATCTTACGTCCAGAATAAGAAAACAAGTTTCATTTTAAATGTTTAAAATATAATGGTTATAAAGTGTGATGTTATTTTCTTAATACTTTAAATGTAACAGTAAGCGTGTAATTATATTATTATTATTATTATTATTATTATTATTATTATTATTATTATTATTATTATTATTATTATTATTTGTATATTTGCTAAAGAATATATCTCTTAAGTCAGATTCTTTAAGTTAATCGGTATGTTGAGCCGTATTTAACGTTTTTGAGATGAACATTACTTTTAAAGTATCCGGCGTGGCTTAGTGGATAAAGCATCAGCACGTAGAGCTGAAAACCCGGGTTCAAATCCCGGCGCCGGAGAGAATTTTTCTCCGTTCCATCACTCTTTCATCATGTGATGACGCAGAATATCTGCATGGAAATATCATATGTACTTCAGTACATCAATATATATATATATATATATATATATATATATATAAATTTTTGTTAGTGATTATTATTTATTCATTGTTCTGAGGCTTCTCTAGCAAATATCACGCATCCGCACATGCACATCGTATGCAAGAGGCAGTCACTTTTTACCAAATATGATGTAGTAGCGCACTGTAGGATGCTAAATAATAAAATAGTGATTTTTTTTTCTTTTCACGTACAGTGTACTATATCTGTGTAACTTCCTGTTGCTGTTTGTTGCCTGCTCACCTATTCTTTTCACGCCCAGTCAGGTCTCATTGTGACATTGACTGCGTCCCTTCGTCTAGCCGTCATCACGACGTGGCAGACTTCGGTGATCTTCCTCAAGAACGTTGCGAAGTTTACGTTATTCTCTCTGTCTAGTGTCGGACTAGAAACTTTCGACAATTCTAAACCCTTAAGCTCTGATTTTTTAAACTTATTATTATTATTATTATTATTATTTTCTTTTTATTCAGTACTAGCTAAAAGCACCCGGCATTGCTCGGGATTTCCTTTTTGCTTCAGACTTAAGGAGATCTCGGCAACTCAACTATAGAAAAACAAAACGAATTATTGTCTTTACTAAGCTTTCCTAGTCCCTGAAGATGAAGCTTTACATAGTGTCACTTACATGAATTAATGACCTCCTTAGCCAAAACACCTGCCAAGATTAACAGAATTTAAAACAGCTGAATATCAGCCACCGAAGAGAAAAGATGTCATCATGTACCTTACTGTTTTTGTTCTTAATTAGTTTTGTCTTGTAGTTTAACTAAACAAAAACATCTCCTCGGTCCCTTTACATCCGTGTAGCATAGACTCAGTGTTCTACATTGATCTAAAGCTGTGCTGACACAAATTTAGTGTAATTTCCTGTCTACGTGTGCTTTCGCTTGACGTTTAAAGACAGTTAACGATAAATAGGGAATTCTCTTGTTCCCAGTCTGAACCCCTTGGGGTCTAATGGTGAGTTACAATTTACCTCTTTATCGCTCGTATCAAAGAATCAATATGTAAATAAAAAAAAATATATATAATAAGATGCTCCATTGCAGTAATGCAATACTACACACATTTGTTGCTACACTATTTTTACATTCTGTCTGAACTTGAAAACTAATATTAAACTATTTATAACAATAATAGTGCTTTGACTATTTACAATATTTACAAAGATGTAAAGTCAGTTGACTGAATAGAGTTTATGAATTACTTATAATTATTTTAACATATCTCACTTGAATACTAATACTAGTAGTAATACTAATCCTAATTTTAACTATAGTTACATGTTCACTATTTACAATATTTGCACTGCTGTGAAGTCTATTGACTGAACAAAATTTCTGAATTCCTTATAATGTTTTAAAAATACTTTCTCATGTGACACTGATAATCTATCTTGATTTCTATATATTTCCTTCTTCAGTATATCTCTTTGTTTATTAAATTTGACACACGAGTATATTAGGTGCTCTACCGTTTGTGCATCTTGAAGGCATGAACACGTTGAGTCGTCTTTGATCCCTTGGTTTTTTGGTTTTTTCATGGCCTCAGATCATGGCGGTTACGTCTGCTGTCAAGTTACTATTATTATTATTATTATTATTATTATTATTATTATTATTATTATTATTATTATTATTACATAACACAGATATATGTGAGAACTATTAATAGTTTGGAGGTCATTTTTAAGTTTTCTGTGTAAAATATGTTGTGTCTAATCTAGTTTTTGCTGATTTGTAATCCGTTAATTAACAAATAAAAAGAGTACTGTTGTCATAGTAACATTTTGGAAAGATATAGCAATTTTTATTATGTTCAATAGATTATTAAGTTTTTAGTCTTTTTAGAAATGTTATTTGCAAACATCTGATTGATGTGCGATCTAATAAATTGTATGATATTAAATGAATTGTGTAAATTGAAAATCTTTAGATTGCATTGGCGTTGCATATGAAGGTATGAGCTTTTCTTAAATTGATATTTGCATAGCTTCATATAATTGTATTCGGGAGTTTCAGTATAATTTTACGTAAAGTAATATTGCAACGTTTTAAAATTGTATTTTTACATAATGAATATGACTCTAGATTCTGTTTACAGGAATATGTAATATTATTTAAAATGAATGATTGATTATATTAAAATTTGTTTGAAATTATTGTGTAGACCATTGGAGACAGTAATGACAACTTAAATATTAAGTGTATGAAAAAATTTATGCAAGTTTTGCCATTCTTTGAATTTATTGTATCCAACGGAAATTTAATACCATCGATGTAAATTTTAAGAAACATGAAGTGTTTAGTGAAATTTTGTCGCGTAATTTTAAAAAGTTGCACGCTAGAAGTTCATTGCACTTGACAAGGTTACTAAAGTCTACTTAATTTATGACAGACTGCTAACAACCGGCACAAAGAGGAACGACCATGACCCGTGTCGGATTCTCGGATGTTCTTGGAGGAAGGAAACTACTTTTACATGTTCAGAAATCTGACACTCTTCAGCGCAATAACGACATCACACACTTGGAATCCGTCTGCTAGTCAGGATGTTCATAACTTACTGCCGTATTCAGTAACATGATTGAATAACTGTAATAATTTTGACTGAAATTATCTCTATTGAAGCTGTTTAATAGTGCCTCTTAGTTCATTAACCGACACACCAACTGCAATGTAGTTATTAATGTTTGTCTTATGGAGTTATTTTCCGATATTATTTTAGATGTATTTTAAGAGTATTAATATTTATCTTATAAAATGATTTCCCGATGTTGTTTTATATGTATTTAAAGTATTAATATTTGCCTTATAAAATGATTTTCCGATGTTGTTTTAGATGTATTTAAAGTATTAATATTTGCCTTATAAAATGACTTTCCGATGTTGTTTTAGATGTATTTGAAGTATTAATATTTGCCTTGTAAAATTATTTTCCGATGTTGTTTTAGATGTATTTATAGTATTAATATTTGCCTTGTAAAATGATTTTCCGGTGCTGTTTTTGATGTATTTGAAGTATTAATATTTGACTTGTAAAATGATTTTCCGGTGCTGTTTTTGATGTATTTGAAGTATTAATATTTGACTTGTAAAATGATTTTCCGGTGCTGTTTTTGATGTATTTGAAGTATTAATATTTGACTTGTAAAATGATTTTCCGGTGCTGTTTTTGATGTATTTGAAGTATTGATATTTGCCTTATAAAATGATTTTCCGGTGTTGTTTTAGATTTATTCGAGCTATTAATATTTGCCTGATACGATGATTTTCCGGTGCTGTTTTAGATATACTTGAGGTATTAATATTTGCCTTATAAAATGATTTTCTAATGTTGTTTTGGATGTATTTGAAGTATTAATATTTAACTTGTAAAATGCTTTTCCGGTGCTGTTTTAGATGTATTTGAAGTATTAATATTTGCCTAATAAAATTATTTTCCGTTGTTGTTTTAGATGTATTTGAAGTATTAATATTTGCCTTATAAAAGGATTTTCCGATGTCGTTTTAGATTTATTGGAACTAGTAATATTTGTCTTATAAGATGATTTTCCGATCTTGTTTTAGATGTATTTGAAGTGTTAATATTTGCCTTATACAATGATTTTCCGATGTCGTTTTAGATTTATTTGAAGTAGTTCTTCTAAATAATAGAATATCTAGAAGAAAATAATCTTTCTTATCTTTGATTTTGTCAAATAACTCGAGCGATTACATCGATATTTAAGTTTCAAAACGTAGGCGATTTTAATGTGACTGTTTTTGCTAATTTTGGAAACTTTTCATTCTTACAGTTGTATGTGTGTAGGCAAGTCGCGTACTTTTAAAATCTGACATTTTAAAAATTAAATCATTAAAATTTCTTTTATTTAATAATAATATTTCTTACTTATATATGTGACACAGCTTAGTTGTGTTCAACTGAGCCGAAATTTGAGCAATATTATTAATGCTACCTACATTTCATATTCCTCTAAGTAAATATGAGTACCTTGAAATAATTTCATTCTAATATTTCCATGGTTTCAGATAACATTGCAAGTTTAAACGTGTCCATGAATTACGCTTTGCAGCCATCCGGAAGACTTCATCTTGCTCTCAACACGCACAAAAGACTTATACCATTCTTGACCTCACACGAGACCCTGAGTCACCGGGCGTGAGGCCCCTTCACTACGCTTTGTAAATTATGCAAGTTTTCTTTTCTATTTTAATTACCATTATGGCCGCCAGTGTAGGCAGTATGAAGGTCAACAGAAAATTCAGGTCGGTGGTTTTCTCTGTGCGGAGAAATGCAACCGACCTCTAACTTGTTCAGCTATTGATGCTGGTTTCCGCTGGACAGAGTGTCAACATTTCTTAATAAAGAAGATCTATATCGTGAAAGCCAAAATCCTTCACAAATTTATTACATATGCAAATAATATAATTTTTGTTTGCAACATGACAGGAATTTACAGGCAGAGAAAGTCTCGCTACAGATTTATTTGACAAATTGAACCTAAACATGCAGATTATGAGAAACTAGCGGATAGTATCTTGCATTAACTTCCCGATTAATTATTTGTCTGTAACTTCAACAGATAAGTTTTTTTTTTTTTTAAATATTTTTCTAGAATTATAAAATAAATACCGAAATATACCGCCGCTTCTGAGTCCTCTCTTTCCAAAGTTACAAGGGCCGTTCAGAAAGTAAGTTTCTCCGGTCCGTTTACAGACAGAAAACACAATTTCATGCAAAGATTTATTGAAAAAAAAAACAGCAAATTGTTGTCCTATTTTTCATCACATTCCTCACCGGAATTGAGACATTTATCATACAGTGGGATCACCTTTTTTTATACCCATGTCGTAGAAATCTGCCGCCTGGGATCGGAACCAGTGTGTGAAAGCCGTATGCACTTCTCTGTTGATCCCATGGTCTCAAATCTGGTGGGGAATATGTTGAAAAATAGCTCAACAATTGCTGTATCTGTTCCAATAAATCTTTGCTTGAAATTATGTTTTGTTTCTGTAAACGGCCCCAATGAAACTTACTTTCTGGACGCGTTTCGTAATATTCTGAAATTATACGGATTAAATTTGGGACGATTGTAAAATAAAATATCACTGAATAAGCAATTTAACAAATATAAGCCTATATACAAGAGGTGGAGAAGTTCAAATATCCTGGAGCAACAGTAACAAATATAATTGATACTCGGGAGGAAATTAAACACAGAGTGTTTGAGAATAAGGTGATTAGGAAAATATTTGGGGCTAAGAGGGATGAAGTTACAGGAGAATGGAGAAAGTTACACAACACAGAACTGCACGCATTGTATTCTTCACCTGACATAATTAGGAACATTAAATCCAGACATTTGAGATGGGCAGGGCATGTAGCACGTATGGGTGAATCCAGAAATGCATATAGAGTGTTAGTTGAGAGGCCTGAGGGAAAAAGACCTTTAGGGAGGCCGAGACGTAGATGGTAGGATAATATTAAAATGGATTTGAGGGAGGTGGGATATGATGATAGAGAATGGATTAATCTTGCTCAGGATAGGGACCAATGGCGGGCTTATGTGAGGGCGGCAATGAACCTCCGGGTTCTTTAAAGCCAGTAAGTAAGTAAACCTATGTACAGATAGCAGGAAGTTAAACTTTGTTGACAATCGACGTTAGTAGGATGTGGATTAATGACTATTATAATGGATAAATAAAAGTAAGAAAATGTAAATTTTTATTGGATTATATAGTCTATTATTTCCTTTCAAAATCATTATACTCATGACAGTATATGTACAAAAAATAGAGGATTTACAGTGCAAAACCATGCACCCGCTATATGTTTCAATAAAAGTTAGAAACATTATTTTGTGACTCTCTTACTATGTTTTTTTTAAGTTCTCAGTTTTCGTTAAACTTAATTTTTAACGTTTCGTTTTTTATTATATGTTACATGAATTTTGAGAAATTTTTAAGTCTTAGTAGTAGAAGAGTAACAGTAAATAACAATAATACACTAGTATTGTTAGCACTAGAAGGTGTCAAGTGTTCTGTCATAAACATAAACAATCATAAACAATGTATTTGGCAAATTTTCTTACCAAAATATTACTACAGAACTATGTCTGATAAAATTAAACTACCAACCTCCCATTTTGAAAGCAAATTCCAGACACGACAAAAGAAGAGAAAATTGACCCATAAAATCCCCTCCCTTTAGCAGGGACTAGAACGAGTTTACATTACAGACAACTTGAACATGCCTTCACTTTGGCTTATAACCTAGTAACAGTTGTCAAAACAAAGACGTATATACTGTTATAAGTGGGGTAGTAAAGGTCTGAGAGAAAATTGTTCATGTCTGTAGATGCAACGAACCTGAACGCAATTCACTCGACAAACATAAAAGGCAAGTGCCTTAAACATGTGCTTTTCTTGTAACTTTAATTTAAATTTCAAATGAATGTTTACTTACGAGAACAATTTGCTTTAATTAATATGTCTCCTTCATTTATTTCTAGTCTTAGAAACACAACACAAAACTCTCGACCGTAGTTAAAGAAACAGAAGAGAAACCTTCAGCTGTCAGGTGTTAGTCTTAATATTTTAATTATTACTTTTAATATATTTGTTTAGATTTTATACGACGGTGTTGGAAAAATCATATATAGGCTACAACTAGACGCTAAAGTAACTTTGTGCGAGATCGTGCGTATTTGCTTGGTTTCCGCACAAAACCAATCCGCGGTAAGTCTAAAATTCCACATTCAGTATTCCCAGTCTAACACACATAACAATTTCCCTCTTCTTACCGCTTAAGTGACATATTGATTTTACTGCTTTAGGCTTTTAACATATTATTTTTAGAGACGTTCAATATAGTAATAATTATAAATTGGAAACTTACCACTGCAATTTCACCTAAATTGTACTGTTAATTATTGTTTTTAAATATTTGCAAAAATTAAGGAAACTCTACAACTCCACTAAAGTTACTGGATTCGTGATGCAAGTAACATTAAGGAAGCCGTGAAAAAAATCAAGATTCCAGATGCCGATGTTATTACTGCAATATGTTATATAAATAATATTGTTAAAATATTAAAATGAAAAATAAATCATTACATAACCTTACGTTTGTTTTAAGTTCGCATTTATAGACTCGGGGAGGAAGAAAAGACAGACATATCACGGCCTGCTGGAGTATAATAAACACAGAAAACATTTTAAAGCAATAATGTTGAAGATAGATATTTTTGTTTTGCAAATTTGCCGTCATTGAACAGAAACCAAGATTGAGATTTCATTGCAACTAATTAGAAATTCCTCTTTCAGGTATGTAATAAACGATCTTCGCACAAAATAATGTACGATATATGAGCGGTATGTTTTCTTCCAATTCTCGGAAATTAAAAAAGCTCAACTACGTTTCGCTTTTTCAAACTTTTCCTCGAATATGAAAACTTCAACATACCGCTCTTGTAACGCATATTACTAATATACAACTAGACGCTAAAGTAACTTTACATCACTCGTCGTGACTCTTAAGGCATTTGCCGAGAAATGAACCACCCGTGATACGAAGTTCCACTTTAATCACTAGTTGTATAAACTATAGTTGGGACGCTGTTATTCCCGGCGTGACTCCTCCTCTTTGCTTCCGTCTTAGGAAATGAAGGCTCTATAAAGTCTAGGTAGGTAGTATCGTTCGCGCCATTTTTGTTCTTTCGTTCCCGAGCTACCATACGAGGAATCTATTTGCCACACCGTTAAACATTATCATGTCGTAGCTCCTATGATAATAAATCAAACGCACTGTAATTCAGCAAATTTTTGAGCGGCAAATAACGTCGTGTGCTTTCTGCAAAAGCCAACGAAAGAGCCAAAATGGCGGGCGATTATATTAACTATTTATCGAGCCTTAAGAAATGAATAATGTCTTCCTCAGCGAATCACAAGACGCACACGTTTAAATGTAGCCGACCTGCAACGCGATTGGCTGCCGGAAATTAGAGCGACGGGACTATATTTTGTCTGATAACTGGTATAAGGCTTTAATGCAACATTGGTACCAATCTTAATATTCCAGCAGAAGCACTTGGGTCGAAGAATGAGTTAGAAGTAGCATTTAAATTATCATTATGATAGGAGAATACTGGATTTGCAGTGAAACACCAACTCTTGGGCAGAGAACTATAAGGCCCGATTGTATAAACCATTTAATCTTAGATCAGAAGTTAAATTGATCCTTGTTTCAGCTGAACTTGGAATTTTGTGTTGTATAAAGTCTAATCTGAGATTAATTTGTCTCAAACTAAAGTCAACTTTGACTGAAGAAATTTCTCCGATTAAGTTAGATGATCCAAGTTCAGTTATTTCTTTTTTCTTTGAAATATACGAGTGACAGATTATGCAAATAAAATATCCATTATTATTAATATTAATAGATATGATAGGTACATTTTTATATATTTCTTTCAATTTCTTGCCTTAATACACAAACAATCTTATATTTTATAAAGCTCTATCGTGTTCAGCAGTATCAAATAACATAACCTATAATTACATTATGTTTATAACAACCATTAATTATTAATGGATATGATAGGTACATTCATAAATGTTCAATTAACTGTATTACTAAACGAAAATTGTCTTTTTATAAAGCTTTATTATGTTTAGCAGTATCAAACACCATAACATGATAACAACTTGGAGAACAGTCAACCTTCTTCTTATTGTCCGCCATTATTTACATTGCACAAAAAACCAGTGTCTCCAACAGAGTGTAATATGGAAAGTCGCCAAAACGTAGTTGTAAAGTCGCTAGATTTCTCATTATCAACAAAGAAAGATTAAATTTTGTCACTATGGGGTGCTAAAAAGGTCACTAAATCCTTATTTAAGCAATATAAAAGTTAAAAGAAATTGTTGTTGAAAAAGAGTTAAAGTCGCTAGATTGGCAACACTGAACAAGCCTGTCCGCGCATCACGTATTTCACCTGTTTATGCGATGTTACCAAATCCTTTTTCACGTGAACTTAGATTGCATTTGAACCAAGGTAATTTGATCGCAGAAAAGTTTTATACAATAGAAGAAGTGTCTGAACTCCGTTCACTTTTCGATCTTCGATCAAAGTTGATCTTTAGTCAGGGAGTTTTATACAATTGGGCCTAGATGAAACGGAAAAGACATAAGACAAAGAAAGACACGTATTTAGGTCATAGACGAAAAATAAGCTGCTAGACATAAAGTTCGGATGCACCAGAGTTCTAGGTGGAAAGCTACTTTCTGAAATATATTGTTAACTTATAACTACATGATAAAAATCTTGTAAAAAGTAAAACTGAAATATAAATATAATTATTATAGAAAACATTAAATATGCTTGAGCATTATGAAACAATATTTGCTTAAATCGAAAGTTAATTTTTGTTTTTACTTTAGTTTGTATTAAGAAGATGGTTCAAGTGCGTGTTAGGATTGGTCACAGATTCGTTGTGCATTGGATCATAACGGAATGTAGATCTGCTTTTCTTTTTTCGTTCACCATAGTGGAAGTTGGATCGTCTCCCGCTGGCATCGTCAAGCGTGACGTCAAAAAGGATATTGCATTCCGATCGGTTTACAAGTTACCAATAAAAATTTCATTAGAAAACTTTCTTCAACTTGGAAGTGAAATTTTATCACCATTGGAAACTGAGGAAAAAGTGACTATCTAATTTTGTTGAGTTACAATTATACTCGTATCTTCTGCTTCAAGTTCGTGTCCATGACCTGTTGCTACGCTAAACAAATTACTGCTGCATTTATTTTTCAGCCTTGTAAATTCACTTGTGTTTTGTGACCAATTTCGCTTCTATCAATGTCTTTTTAGTAATCCTTAATTTCTTATATAACCTCTAGTTGTCCTCGTTTATCTTCAATTATATTTCTTTCCACTGACATGTTTTACCAACATTTAATCATATATTAACACACATATCCTGAATAACCCAGAGGGTTTGGAATTGAACGGGTTACATCAGCTTCTTGTCTATGCGGATGACATGAATATGTTAGGGGAAAATCCACAAACGATTAGGGAAAACACGGGAATTCTACTTGAAGCAAGTAAAGAGATAGTGTTGGAAGTAAATCCCGAAAAGACTAAGTATATGATTATGTCTCGTGATCAGAATATTGTACGAAATGGAACTATAAAAGTTGGAGATTTATACTTCGAAGAGGTGGAAAAATTCAAATATCTTGGAGCAACAGTATCAAATATAAATGACACTCGGGAGGAAATTAAACGGAGAATAAATATAGGAAATGAATAATTTCGAGGGAAAAATTGTTCCGGAGCCGGGTATCGAACCCGGGACCTTTGGTTACGCTCTATCACTGAGCTACTCGGGAACTCTAACCGACACCGATCCAATTTTTCCCTCTATATCCACAGACCTCAAAGTGGGCTGACAACCGTCAAACAACCAACTTCGAGTGCACACTAACTCCGTGTGACTTAAATTGTGGTTTTCTGTTAACGAACAGTAACGTGTATTATACAAATCAAGATTTTCAGGTATAACTCCCTGTAAAGTTGATTTGAATAATTTCGAGGTCCCGGGTTCGATACCCGGCTCCGGAACAGTTTTTCCCTCGAAATTATTCAAATCAACTTTACAGGGAGTTATACCTGAAAATCTTGATTTGCAAAATATAGGAAATGCCTGTTATTATTCGGTTGAGAAGCTTTTGTCATCTAGTGCTGTCAAAAAATCTGAAAGTTAGAATTTATAAAACAGTTATATTACCTGTTGTTCAGTATGGCAGTGAAACTTGGACTTGGAGAGGAACAGAGATGGAGGGTTTTTGAGAATAAGGTTCTTAGGAAAATATTTGGGGCTAAAAGGGATGAAGTTACAAGAGAATGGAGAAAGTTACACAACGCAGAGCTGCACGCATTGTATCCTTCACCTGACATAATTAGGAACATTAAATCCAGATGTTTGAGATGGGCAGGGCATGTAGCACGTATGGGCGAATCCAGAAATGCATATGGAGTGTTAGTTGGGAGGCCAGTGGGGAAAAGACCTTTGGGGAGGCCGAGACGTAGATGAGAAGATAATATTACAATGGATTTGAGGGAGGTGGGATATGATGGTAGAGACTGGATTAATCTTGCTCAGGATAGGGAGCAATGGCGGGCTTATGTGAGGGCGGCAATGAACCTCCGGGTTCCTTAAAAGCCAGTAAGTAAGTATTAACACATATATGCACAGGATAGTGAACATTGTTCGCTCTTCGCAAGGGAATAGATCTTCATTTTGTACCGACAAGGACTGATTGTGTCTGCGTAGGCTATTAACAACATGACCAAGTTTTTTTTCTCTCATTGGATGTTTGGTTCACAGTCTTGAAAGAAGTGAGAATAGAGCAAGTTCTTGAACTGAAGTCTAGAAAGTAGATTACAATGAAGATAAAATTTTAAATTTAATTTCGTATGTCTACTGCTAGGAATTTAAACTTAATTTCTCTCGAGAAATTTAAGTGGCATATATTTTATACGGGGTCAAACGTAAGTAATGTCATTAATTTCAGGGGGTTATTCTGGGAGATATTTCAAACAAGAGACTTTAATACAATTTTGCTCGTTTTCGAGATAAAAGGCTTTTATAGGAAACATTTCATAGCGTGCTTTTAATTGATTTAATCCCCAATATGCTCTGTCAATTTAAGAGAGCTGAGTATTATGATAATAAGTGATTTAAAGAATTTTAGTTTTGTCTTATAAATCTGCAGAAATTTATCCGAACAAATGTAACATTTTAAAATCCTTTGCAGAGCGAAAAGTTACATTTGTTCGGGTCAAATTTCTGTTGCACATTCAAAGGACAAAGCTAAAATTCTTTGTCGTTTGTTATCATAAAACACTGCTTTCTTAAATTGACTGAGCGTATTGGGAATTAATTCAGTAGATTTCCCAAAATACGCTATGAAATGTTTCATATAAAATAATTTTTTTTCCTCGAAAAGGAAGCAAAATTGTATTCAACGTTTTTTGTTTGAAATGTCTCAAAGAATAACTCCTTGAAATTAATGCCATTACTTACGGTTCACTCAATATATTGTGATTTTTGCGAAATCATACGTTGAATATTTTACAATGAACACATATTCATCTTATACTTATGAAGTTTACGAAATCAAATATTCGTTGAATATTTTACAATCAAGACACGTTGGAAGTAAAATACTAATGTGAAAATTTAAGTTTATATATACTACGCATGTATGTGCACTTTTAACCCATTTATATATGAATACTTATGAATAGCTATGACTATTTCGTTTATATGACGTCATTCCATTTTCGGCCAATGAAGTGTAGTGAAATTTTGAATTTCAACCAATCACAGTCATACATCGTGATAATTTCTGCAGCTCAATTTATCGCATGGTCGTTGTTTTGTTTAGTCAGTGTCGTCAACTGTTTCCACGTAAATCGATGAGCATGAATCCATTATACTGCATAAAGTGCGAAATCCGATTTCCACATCTACATCTGCATCTTCTAATTCCATGTCCATTGTATCTAAAGAAAATGACACTTCTTCATAACAGTTGTTCATTTAATTAATGTATTAATCAGATTATTTGTAATTATACTGTTAAATGTTTAAATTAAATTATGATTTCAGCAGATAATGAAAACGTATTTCTGTTATAATAACAAGAGAAAAGCGCAGTACATGTAATCAATATTTTTAAACCTGTATTTCGCTTTTCTCAAATGGCACTACTGAATACGTTCAATTTCTTTATTGTAGTAATCGTTATTCATCTATTTCGACTTCACAATGTACAGTATGAATAGGTTAAGTATTCATAAATATACAATCATTAACATTTTGTGAGCGAATTTAAGGGATATATTATTTACGTTTTTATTTTATTCACGAAATTGTCCTAATAAATGTGTTTTTTAAACTTACAATTTAAATGCGATAAACAGAATTGTTTGTTTTTGTGGTGTACGTAAGGTTTCATTCTTTTATATGCGTTTATGGTTACTGATCATCTGTATAAGGTACGAATGTAGAAATGAGCTTTTTATTTAATTGTGAAATGAATATGTATAATTTGAGCAACAGCTAAGGAGCAGTGACTCCGCTCACGGACCCTCGGATGTAACCTGTCTTGTTTCATCCTATGTCATGGCTGTAGACTAAATCGAATGTATAGTGAGGGTCACATAAGAACAGTTCCTAAACAGCAAATATTGCCGTCTTGTCAGTATTGCCAACTGTTAACAAATATCACACGATCCTACGTACTAAATGACTTATTTACTTACCGTACTTTATGTTGGAAGGTTATTCTAAATAATTCAATAAATTGTAACATATTTTCGTAGGAAAACTATACGGGAAAGGGATCAATGTGTCAAGTATTTTGTCTGGCAATACGAAATTCATTGGTTTGACTAAACAATTGACAAACGAGAGCTAACCTAAAAATGTATTTTATTTGACCACATGAAATTGTGAGTACTAACTCCGAGAACTTACCTGGCTATAGTATTGAATTATAACTACAACGCAACACATAAAATAACTATTATGTATTAATATTAATACTGATATTAATTAATTAGTAATATGTTCAAATTTCACTAGCTTCCAATAACCGCTCAGAAATCTAGTATAATTTTAATTTCATGGCACTCCAGTACCGACAAATATTGTCGATATTTGTCTCAGCTGCCAATATACCAGTTACAAAATCACTACCATTTGTAGTATTTGTCAGTATCGAAATTCGAAACGAAGTTGGCAAAAGAAAATTCGACCTGCAAACTAGAAAATCACCACAATCCACTAGCATATGTAGTAATGGGGGAAAAATGGTTAGGTTTCATCCTTAGGGTATGAAGTAAGCTGATCCGGACTATACTAAAGTCTCTTTTATAGAAAATGAAATCGAAGAAAGTGTAAAATAGTTTGCTTTCATGTGATAGTGTTTGTTTTCCTGTAGTCTTCCTACTGTGCTTTCACACGGCAGCTACCAGACTGATATCGGAGCAGGGAGAATATTGTGAAAATATTAGTCCTTCACGTGCCTAATCAACTTTCTCTGCTTTTCAAGGAACAATGAACGTAGTCGTGACGCTGTCAGTTAATGCAAGCGTGATAATTCCTACCATGAACTACTTGATGCAGTGCCAGGAAATGATTATGCACATCTGTAACCAGACGTTTCTAGAAAACGTTCGTCTTAAATCGTTACATGTGCAGAGTGTATTTCATGGAGGCATTGAAATTATTCCTGTAGTGATGTGATTAAGTGTTTCATATCTAAGATTTTGCTAGTTGCACGGATTTCGTGCATGCGGTCAATGAAAGTTAATGGACAGTTCATTGAACGTTGCTAAATACGTGTAAATTCAAGGAGAAACTATTACGAAGCTTCTCGTAATGTGCATTGCAGAGAGATTAGACATGTAAAGCCCGTAACTGGAAGAGATTATCGAAATACGTTTTACATTATTATTATTATTATTATTATTATTATTATTATTATTATTATTATTATTATTATTGACCATACTTGCATTTTTCTGTGTCTAAACCGAACTTGTTTTATGTCAACATTTTTTTGGTCTGAAGATATGAGACAATTCTCCTCAAAATATATGATTGATTCTAAGCAAATAAGTTAGTATTAAACTGTAACAAAACTAACATAATCCGATTTAAATCCTGCCCAAATTCAACCTAGCAAATTTCAAGCCCAATAATTAACAATAGGTCCCTAATAGAAACAACAACAACCAAATTTCTTGGCTTACAAATTGATAATGTAATTAAAGAAATTACCTCCAACTAAATTCAGCATGTTTTGCTATTAGATCTATGCAAGAGATAGTAAATGTCAGTACCTTATAAACAATATACTTTGCATAATTCCACTCGGTAATACAGTAAGTTTTGGAATAATATTCTGGGGAAATTCTACAGATAGTAACAATATATTTCTATTACAAAAAAGAGTAATTAGAATAATAGTAGGTGCCAAATCTATGGAATCGTGTAGAAACATTAAAAAAAACTATGAACAATACCCATGGCTTGTCAGTATATTTTTTCCATTAACAAACTTTCTCGTAAGTAATCGTGAAAACTTTGTAACTAATTCAAAAGTTCATAGCATAAATACTCGTCAAAAAATGACTTTCATACTCCACCGGAAAGTCTATCTACTATCAAAAAGTAATGCATTATGGCAGTACAATTTTTAATAGCCTCCCTATGGATATAAAAAATCAAACTGAAAACATGAGATTATTTAGGGCCAAATTAAAGAAGTATCTGATTTCTCTCGCCCTCTACAGTGGGTTGTTTCCGATCTCTGGAAATGAATTTTGAATGATGTCATATGCGTCACACGACAGCTGAACTGTGGTGAGAGGTGACAGATCAGTAGCGAGTGATTTCATAGAGTGCACGGTGTCTCACAGCAGCAATGGCCAAGAAAATCGAGCCTTTTTGGGAGGGATACATTGCGACCCTTTCCAATACCAAGTACAGTTTAGTGAAAATAAAAGAAGCCTGCAAAAAAAGTGGTTTCGTTATTTCCAAGAAAGACAATTTATGTGTACCCCATAAAACTGACAAAGCTCGGATGGGATGAATTTGTATCATTTCGGGGGGTGCGGCTTGTGGCGGGGGTTGGATTTGCTTGCTTTTTCCACTCTGGAATTAATCCCATCCGAGCTTTTCCTGATCAGTTTCAGCATCATTCTTTCTTCACCCATTCTTTCCAACACAGCTTCATTTCTTATTCTGTCTGTCCACTTCACACTTTCCATTCTTCTCCATATCCAAATTTCAAATGCTTCTATTCGCTTCTCTTCACTTCATTGTAATGTCTATGTTTCTGTCCCCATACAATGCCTCACTCCATACAAAGCACTTCACTAGTCTCTTCGTTATTTTTTTTTTCAGAGATCCGCAGCAGATTCTTCTTTTTTCTATTAAAAGCTTCCTTGCCATTGCTATCCTCCTTTTGACTTCCTGGCAGCAGCTCATATTACTGCTTATAGTACACCCCAAGTATTTGAAGCTGTGCACTTGCTCTACTGCCTCATTTAGAATTCGCAAATTTATCTTCTGTATTTTTACTAATTGTTTCTGAATATTTCAGTATAACATACGTGAATTGAAATTTAAGAAATTTGTTTTGGGGCCACTTTCGGTATGTAGTGTAGCTGGATTTTACTAAAGATTTATAAAATAAAACTAGAATTAAGAAATATTAATAAACTTTGAAGATGTTGAATGGCTCATTATTATTTAAACAGCAGTAGTTATGTGTCATTTTTTCGAAGCACGCTGTGAAAGTAAGAATTTTGTTCAAAATATTTAATGGTGGAGAAACTTACATTCATATCAACGGACATATTAGACAAGAGACAGGAGAAAGCAAAATTCCCAAATAAGTGAAACTTGACGACATATGTTTTTGTTTATACCACTTCCTATATATAAACCGCTTTGGCTATTAGGAACCTACATATGGGCTACTATTCTGTTCAGAGCAATGAACCGAGAAGATTTCTATGCTGTGCATAGAAGCATAACATTATTTTACTCTTACGTGCTAGAAACTAGAACGGAATCATCCACGGTTGATCAGTTATATATTTTAAACTGTTTTAAATTCAGTTGCTTATAGCATGATATCATCACGAGTGTAAGAGTATTGTTGATAATTTATTATTGAATCTTTGCATATCTTTTTCCATAGATTTTTAATTAAACGAAATCTTTCGTGTTTTTTTATTATTCTAGTCCGTTGAATCATTTGACCATAATGTTTCTCATTTCTATATACAAAAGTACTTACTTAGTAATATTACATTTTAATATTCTTGTAAATTAATTGAAGGGTTCAGAGCCATAGTGGGCCAAGCGCCATTTATTAAAAGCGGAGAAAACAAGGGTTAAAGTTAAGTGAATAGCATAGTTTAATGAAGATTGACATATCATTTAATTTGAATGTGTTTACTTTATATTACTTGCTATATGTTTCCATTGAATTATGGTAATAACTTCATTTTAACCGTTGTTTTCTACGGTTTTAGTAAATGGCGCTTGGCCCACTATGGTTCTGAACCCTTCTATTTTCGGCTCTTGGATTCCAGTTCGATTATTCTTAACAAAAACTCACAATTCACTCGGGCAACAAGTAGGAACTCTCTTTTTTTATTGGGTTATTTTACGACGCTGTATCAACATCTAGGTTATTTAGCGCCTGAATGATATGAAGGTGATAATGCCGGTGAGATGAGTCCGGGGTCCAGCACCGAAAGTTACCCAGCATTTGCTCGTATTGGGTTGAGGGAAAACCCCGGAAAAAACCTCAACCAGGTAACTTGCCCCGACCGGGATTCGAACCCGGGCCACCTGGTTTCGCAGCCAGACGCGCTGACCGTTACTCCACAGGTGTGGACGGAACTCTCTTTGGATGGGTCCTATTTTCTAATGTAGGTAATGCGTTTCTTCTCCAGTAACTCATACATTCTCCTGACTGAGAGGTTTGCAGTCCAAAATAAAGACAGTCGCAATGGTTACGATCCATGAAGTTGGAAAACTGTCTAGAGGAAGCAAGATCTGGAATAAGAAAACCAGGATGGACACAGAAAGGGACAATTCTTAAAATTAAAACTCTTACCAGAAACTCCCTTGATTATACAACTATGAAGTTTATAAAATGATAATAGTACATTATGCAACGAGCCTATAATGGTAGTAATTAAAACGCGAGTATGTTTATGAAACGAGCGCAAGCGAATTTCATAATTTTCATACGAGCGTCTTAATTACCATTATAGGCAAGTTTCATACGACTTTTTATACTCGACCATATTTCTAACTTGAAATTATTCATAAGTATTCATGTTATTGTTATCTAAGTGAAGAGCGGAACTGACCTTGTGCAATAGCCTACCTCGTAAATTGTGAGATGTGCGCAGACGCGAAAGTATTGATTTTTTCCGAGAATCAGATGTCGACGACCTTGATATACTCTAGAGAGTAAAAGAAACATTAATCTTGATATAACCCTGAAATTGAATTATACATTGAAAAACGAGATGGCAAATTGAATTTCTTTGAATATTATTTACAATTAACGCTAATTATTATAGTAACAGAACTGACTTTATTTCAAATGTAGGTTATTTATTATGCAATTGGTGAAATCGATACTTGCGCTTTCATATGGTGCTTTCTGATTGGCGGAACACCTGAACTTTAATGAAAAGGTGTACTTTAATGAGGTGCATTAAAGGGCTGCTACCAGGTGTATAATTACTACATTTCGGCATGGTCGAGCATAAACAATTCTTTGTATTAATGTTTTGTTCAGAATCTTTATCATAAACCTTGAACATGTTTATTAAACATTTAAAATCGTACAGGTTCTAAGTATTACATAGGAATCTGTCTAGAACTCGGAATAAAAATGTTCAAGATTGAGTAGCAGACATAGGACAGAATGGTTTTTGATTTTAAGGTAAATTTAATTTCCACCACCATACATTATATCTATCTTTTGAATTTTAATTTGTTAGCATGTTAATGACAATTATACTGTAACGTTTAATTGAATGGTCATTTTACGTTGAAACTATGTAGGCCTATGTGGTAAATTATTTTTTAGACTTTTCATAATGACGACTTTTCGAATCTCATTTTAGTATCTAAAAGTCATTGATTTCCGCATCCATAAATTAGCGTGATTAAAAATAAATTTTCGTGCCTAAAATTACTTTTAAGCACGCTAATTAGAAATAGCCTACTGAAAACATAAATTCCAACTATTTATTTATTATAAATATTCACAACACAATTATTTAAATTGGAAATAAAAACATTTGAAGATTTGATACATACATTATTTCCTTCAGAATCACTAATTTTCCTAATTATATTTATCACTTTCGTTGTAATAATTGTATATTTCAAAATTACATGACAAGCAGAATTCCATTCAAACAACTTCCTAACAACCAGCGAAACAATCGCCATAGCCTACGCCGCACCTCGAGCGAACTACAGTTGAGATGGGACCGGTACCTTGAAATGGCGAAGGCTTTGGTTTAGGACGGAGTTTGTCTGTACAGCCACAGGGAGCATTTTGCAATATTTTGCAAACTTCTTTTTTCTCTGTTACAATATACAATATATAAAATATATGAAATATATGAAACTAAAAGGTTTTAGCTGTGGTGCAGGCTTCTTTTGATGATACAACTTTGAGGCTCGTTTTCCTTAAGTTTAAATGTTTATTCATAAAAGGAATATTTTCTCAGCTTCTACTAATTCTAGGAAGCTTACATTTTCATGGTTAATTCATACACGTGTTATAAACATGCCGAAACTTTTGGGTTATAATTGGTAAGATTTTAAGCATGTAACTGAGAGTTATTTGGCGTAAAATGTAGAACAAGTGTATAAAAAAATTATTATTACAAAAAATTATATATCCAATACAAGTTACTGATTATATTGAAAACAAAGAATTGAGCTGTAAGCCATGGAATATAGGCATTAGCTGTAAAAATTTTAGAATCCTATTCTGAATAGTTCCTGAGTAAATGTACCTTATATTTCCTCTAGTTTAACATTATCGAGATAGGGTATATCATTCCCCCTTAAAACGCTATCATTTCGCAACTTGTTGCATAAATAGCTAATTAAGTTTTGATTAAATGTAATCTCACATTCTATTACATACTCTTGAAATTTAAATTGTGGAGTATCTATCGGATTCATACGTAATGCATTCCGAAGGACATTTCGATAAATGTGTTGAAGTTATTATTTTGCAGTGAGACGTTGTCACAGTTGTCGATCTTTCTCCAGCAGACATTAAACTCCAGATAGAAATTAAATCTCTTGGTTGCAATATTTTGTTCAACAAACCGAGAACTAAGAAATTAACTATGTAAAAAGATCCGTAAGTGTTTTATATTGTTATTCTACTTTGTTAGCCAACCGGAAAATGAAACATGAGGCAGCGTACAATTAAGGTCGTCATATTTACAGAGATGTGCCTTTCCACACTCTAGCTGTAGTTTTCGTTCGGTTAGAAAGCTTTTAGTGGACAAAACGTTGCTGCTACTGCAACTAATTTTAATTATCTAGTTACTGTTTTACTCACACTCTTTTGGAATTTATGGTCACTTTCATCGTTTAAAGCTACTTGAATTTAGTAGACATTGAATTGTGAAAGTTAACATGTCCAGTATATAGTGTTCCTAAACTACTACTGTTACTAGAGGATGAATCTTATACCATAGATGTGCATAAGGGCTTATCTGTCTTCATTACTTAATAATAATTAATCGTGCGTAACATCAGTGTGCTTACCGTGTCGAACGTGGTGATAAGATGGGATACTGGCACTTCATGAAAGCCACATGGTCAGAACCATATGCTAGTATAAAATTATTTAGCATCGTTAAGGCTGGGGCGATTAAACATTTTCAGTCTTACATTTACATTACCGGTATTGAATTTTTCAAGGAAAAAGTGAATATTGTGTCACCTGTAGAAATGTTCCTTTCATAAAAATATTAAGTTACTGACTAGATTTGAAACCATAGTAAGTGTGGGATTACTAGCAAAATTGGCAGAAAATTGGACGATTTGCCTATGAAATTATTTTACAAAATTATATTTTAGAATATAATTATGAAGTGTGGCACTGTTTGGGGCAGAAACATGGACATTACGACGAAGTGAAGAGAAGCGAATAGAAGCATTTGAAATGTGGATATGGAGAAGAATGGAACGTGTGAAGTGGACAGACAGAATACGAAATGACGCTGTGTTGGAAAGAGTGGATGAAGAAAGAATGTTGCTGAAACTGAGGAAGGCAGGAAATAGGAAATATTGGAAAAAGCTGGGTTTGCAATGAAAGACCTGCACTTGGGCAGAACTTAAATATTTCATAAATCGAGAAATTTATAGGATTGTGTTTCAAGTAGACGTGACTGATGGAAGTTTGTACAATCAACAACGTTGCTTATAAATGTATAATAATGATGATGATAATAATACTTACTTACTTACTTACTGGCTTTTAAGGAACCCGGAGGTTCATTGCCGCCCTCACATAAGCCCGCCATTGGCCCCTATCCTGAGCAAGATTAATCCAGTCTCTATCATCATATCCCACCTCCCTCAAATCCATTTTAATATTATCTTCCCATCTACGTCTCGGCCTCCCCAAAGGTCTTTTCCCCTCTGGCCTCCCAACTAACACTCTATATGCATTTCTGGATTCGCCCATACGTGCTACATGCCCTGCCCATCTTAAACGTCTGGATTTAATGTTCCTAATTATGTCAGGTGAAGGATACAATGCCATGTATTGAGGATCCCTATCACCACGGCATGGCGCGTCCTCAGGTTGCGGATAGAGGAGACGGGCTCCAGATATAATAATAATAATAATAATAATAATAATAATAATAATAATAATAATAATAATAATGATTTATTTTAGCTGGCAGAGTTAAGGCCGTAAGGCCTTCTCTTCCACACAACCAGCAAAAAGTGTATATACATATGCATGAACTTACAAAGAATTCAACAAATTGATTTAGATGAGAGTTACATGTATACAAGAGTTATTTACGAATTAAACAACAAAATACTATGAACTATTAATTAAACACTGAAATAAACTGGGTAGCAGAATTAAACTAAAATACATAGAATGTTAATATATTTCAAATTATATTAGATAATAGAAAGAGATTATTATGAGACAATTTTGAAAATGCAGCACAATCAGGATGATGTCTAAAGAAAAAAAGCAACAGTGTAGTCAGTAATATTTTAAATCAGTATGATTGGAGTGAAATGCTAATAAGGTTATCTTTTAAGCTGTTCTTAAAGGTGTTTGTTGTCTTGCAGCCCCTAATACTTTGTGACAAGGAATTCCATTGACGCGAGGTGGATATTGTAAAAGATGAGGAATAACAAGATGTTCTATGAAGAGATATATTTAGCGTGCCACAGATAAGTGATCTGGTATTTACGTCGTGGTTAGAGTATAGATAAGAGAAACGAGACGAAAGGTAATTTGGTGTTGAGGTGTGCAGAATTCGAAATGGAGGGTAGCTGCGAATATATTGAATAAGCAGTCGTGGACAGCCGATGAGGGGTGGTCCTCCAGCTTGGGGGTTGGGCGAAGGGCTAACAACCTATCACCATAAAAAAACAGCTTGTTACGAAACCTAACAATAAGCCTCGGAATGGGACTGATTCTCCGGCATGATGATGATGATAATAATAATAATAATAATAATAATAATAATAACATGCGTCAGTAAAATTAATGTGCTTGTATTAATGCGCATGTTTTCTGCACGCCCCAGGGATTGTTGTTTGGTGCTGCAACAGGCTGTCTGGATTTGGTTCCCCACAGGCCGACTAATCCTGAGAGAGGTGCAAGGGGCTTTCCTTTATCATTATTAATGGTCGGTTAGGTTGTTGACCATAAAATATATAAATGGAATCAACATCTGTGACCGTCTTACAATGGTGTGGTGTGTCTGTGGCTACAGGAGAAAATTGTAGAGGTGCACTGCCCACTCGTTTGGGAGGGGAGCTGCGGAGTATGTTAAGACACGAGTGAGAGTGAAGTATTAGCATTGTATCCACCTCGACTGGTGCAACTTATAAATTGAAGACCCTCGTGGGATGTCTAGAAAATTGTATGCTTCATCTTTCACCCAGTACCTGATCTTATTCCCTCATGCATATTTATTAAAGCAATTAGAAGACTGACTTTGAGGAGGGAACCAAGGTCAATGCTTAGGGTTTTGCCCTGTTATAGATTTTGTTAACGTGCTGATAGATAGGAATGATTCCATAATCAATTAGACATTTTATATGATAAAAAATAATTCATTTAATTTAAAATTTCAACTTATGCAAGTTAAAATAGGCTACCTTCCTTTGAATTTCTAATAATAGAGGTAGTGTTACAAATATGAAATAGGGATACAAATATGATATATGACCTGAGACGTGTTGTATGTTAGCGGAAGCCTTCTAAATTACTACGCACTGATACTCTCTTTCGTGGGAATGTGTTAGTTTGCATTACAAGTTGAACTGTTGAAACGTTTAAGGCCCATTCACAATGAAAATTAAACATAACCATAACATAAACACAGAAGTTTGCGCCCAGGCTACCAAATGTGATCATTCACAATGATTCACATAAGAATTGACATAAACATTACCGTAAGACGTTAACATGAAAGTTTGCAAACTTCAAACTTTCATGCTTATGCTTACGTGATTTGCAAACAGAACACAATCGTGGAGCGCTGAAGTATACGACAGAATATGAGGAAATGACGTCGTTGTTATGTTTCTATGGTTACCAAGTATGTTTGCTGTTATGTTTATGTTCCCATCGTGAATGATGATATGACGTCTTGATTTTACTGTAACGTTAAGTTAACGCTTACGTTATGTTTAATTTTCATTGTGACTGAGCCTTTATCATTATTGCGTTTTCGAGGAAAGTGAAAATTTTGGTGATAATTTTTTTTCTTGAATATACATTGTTACTGTTCAATGTTAGAAATATTAGTGATATATGTTCTTGAAAAGAAATAATCTTTGTTTATAGAAATGTATCTTTAATTGATTCCGTTTTTAAATTATGATATGTTTTGAGGTTATGACTTATAACATCAGTGTGTCCTCGGATTTATCTTGTCCAATATCATCTCACTATCGCTAATATTTCCGACGATAGATAACATCACAGTTAATACATCATCGTTTACTAACCAAGTTAGAAATAATGATTTACGGAATATATACACACATAAGTAGGCTTAAAAGTTAAGTGTTCGATAAATTCCTTTCACTCAAAGTAGTTCCAACGTGCAACAATGGAGTTCACATTATGCTAGCTCAAGCGGCAAATTATTGTGAAAATTCTAATTTTTATGTGAACACGATTCTATAATTTCACATTATTAGTTGTTTGTATTATAATATATTATGTAATATTACGTTGTCTTCTAGAATGTAAATAATTACATTGTATTAATTATCACACAGTTTCTTGTGTGACATTATACTTTCGTAAGAAGAAAAGTATTATATTTGCCATAATTATTATTGTTGTTATTGGTTTTGTTATTGTTAGTATTATTGTAATTATCATTTTTAACCTTGTTCTGACCTATTGTTGACTAATCGCTGTTGGGAAGCACATTAATATTATTAAAAAATATATGTAAATAAATACTAGGGCATTCCAAAAGTAATGGCAACATAGTTACTGTTTCACACTAAATTTATTTAGGTTACTTTTGACATTCATATTTAAAATATAGTCTCCTACCATGTCAACAATATGTTGCCAAATTCTTGGAAGATGGTGGACTTCATCTGCAGCAGAATTTCTGGATATCTCTCTCACTGATCAATCTAAAGCGCTTTCGGATGTCAACTCTTGATTGAAAGCGAATGCCTCGCTTCCACCCAACTTGCAATAGTTCAGTTTGGTAGGACTTCTCTCCCACAGGCTTCTTGTAATGTCCTAAAGCACTGAGTTGCATGTTTTTCTCTTGCAACTTGGATTTTTATGAAGCACCTTTCTTCGTACCTTTAGGGCTGTATTGTTTACCACAAATCAGAAACAGTCACTGTATTTACAAAATATGGCTACTTCGAGATTTTCAATATTGTAAATTTATGAAATAATCGCTGCATTATTATGTAGTTTAAGATTTGAAAGGTCACCGTTAGGAGCACTGATTTACAGCATTGTTGCCATTATTTTTCGAATGACCTAGTAAATAAATGAAAAAATAAGTAAGTAAATAAATAAATAAATAAAATTAAAATAATAAATAAATTCAAATAATAAATAAATAAATAAATCCTTTTTAATTGGTTTCTTTACGACCACTGCCTACTGGATCTCATCCTATAGCTAAGCAGCCATAGGATGTGATCTAGCAGCCAGTGTTTACGACGTTTCATTACCTTCTATTGTTATCTAGCGTCTGAGTGAATTGAAGGTGATAACACAGTCTAGTATATACAGTCACGAAGCTTGAGGTGTTGAGGGTACTGTGTCGGTACTATTTCGCATTGTCTGTGATGAGGCGATAGTAGCGATCCTAGTGGTTAGCAACTAATTGTAGATGCATATTCCCTACGTATTGAGCTTCGTGACTGTATATACTAGACTGTGGTGATAATGCCAGCGAAATGAGTCCATAGTCTAGCGCCGAAAGTTACCTAGTATTTGTTTTCAATGAGTTGAGGAAGAACCCCGGGAAAAAAAAACAGCCAAGCAACTTGTCACAACCAGGATTTGAATCCGGGCCCGCACGTTACTCGGTCAGACATGCTAACCGTTACTCCACAGCTGTAGACTAAATGATTATATGTAAAGTAGTTGTGGAAATAATAGTTTTGCATAATTACTTTTATTTTTATTTTTTTATGATTGCTAGTAATATTAAATGGACAATACTGTTCAGAAAATTAACTTATTTTCTAAATAAAACTGAAAACATTTAAATAAAAACTACAATTTAAAATTTAAGAGTTCGCGGGAAAATCAATGAATGTCACAGTTTTGTTAAGGTTGATGTCATTATCTAATTCAATGGATTACTGCGAAATTTAATGTTGTTCTTATGAAAAATGGTAAAAAGAAGAATTATCACCACGAATACAGTAATCCTTTCCTTTATTTTCTATAGAAACAGCACTACATCTTGCAGTTATAGACTCTATTAGATCATTATCTAATCCCTCACAGAAATGTGACATTCATCGTTTTTCCCGCGAACTCTTCAATTATAAATCTACAACTTTGACTAAATATGCTGTTATGAATAGAATAACCACGCAGCGTAGTTATGGTTACGTACTACTGGTATTATTTTGTAAGTGCGCATATTTTCAAGTTCACTTAATATTCGTGAAAAGTGAAAGTTGTCTAATGCCCACTGTTACTACTGGTAACGGCAAAGGAATTCAAAGAGACTATTGAGAAAGTAAAGCTTACGGAAAGCACGAAGCCCACCGTCATGCTGTTCCACGGTAGACTGTTTCTACACCGCAGTTATAACACTCCAAGTCATGTAACAGTCGCTTAAGTCGTTATTCAGTTCATGTCTGTACGCTCTACTAGCTCCCGGAAGTGTGTGCCTTATGGTGAAAAGCTTTTAGCTATGCTTCAGTAGAATTAATAAAGACAATAATCAGTAATAGCTGATTGCAACAAACCGGACAAAGTATCAACTGAAAAGGCAGGAAAGAAAATTTACGTTGTCGATATAGTAATATGTTGGATGAACAACATGATGAAAACCGAGAACATGACATGAAATTAAATTAGTATGAAGTAAAAGTGACTGTAATTTCCATCCATAAAATACAATTCTCCATCTAGAGCAGGCCTGCACAAACAGCGCTCAACGAGCGCGCGCGCTCCTTCGGAGCGGGAGAGCTGTGTTTACCGCTCGCCGAAACGGAGAGGAAGATACGTCAGAATGACATAAACTTGCTTTAGTGAGAGGAGAGGGAAACGACCACTCAGTTTTCTAATGGAGTGCAGTGTGTAGGCCTATTCTCAGTAACTGTTTCACGTTGCTTACCTACTGCTACAGTACAGTATGGAGGAATCTAAAAGACGGAACATAACATTTAACGATTTACAGCTCGAACTTGTGACCTAAGGGCTAAAGATCGTTTGAATAATACTACTAGCCTGGTTGAGTTTTACAAGACTAAACATTAGCAATAATATCCACGACTACACAGGTTGGCTGTGAAAATGATTGCTATGTTTGGCTCAACATTTATGTTTGTGAGCAACTATTTTCTATAATCAACTTTAATAAAGGCAGACATCGAACATCTGTAACTGATGTTTCATTACGATCAGTACGCTACTGTTCCTTTCAGCTGCCAACAGCATAAAACCTCGTTTTCATGTAGGCCTACTGAAAAATAAAAATACAACAAAATGATATTGTACATTCAAGTAGCTATAGAATTTCTATTACTTTTGTAAAATAAATATTAATTAATTAATTAATAATAGTCCAAGACAGTTTTGCAAACACTGAACGGGAATGTATTTCATAAGCACTCGTAATAGTACTTCCTTTTGTGTATATTTTGTACTAGATCATCCCTTGTTCCAGTCCACCCTTATACAGAGCGCAGCTAATATCTGCATTCCGCTCATGAGCTGTGAGCCGGCTCGGAGAGCGCAAACCTTGTGCAGGCCTGGTCTAGAGTGCTAATAGTCAGGTCAATAAACTTTGTGCTGAACGACCAGAAATCAGAGAGAAAAAATTCTGTAAGTGCACCACTTAAGCTGAGAATTTTGTAGATATTACAATCCGAATCATGTGGCATCAAAGATTTGCCCTTTAAGGGGCACTGGGACTTAGTTTTGAAACTTTTAAAGTTTTTGATTAATTTTTTTCAAATTCGGCGGTTTGTTTTAAATAACAGTACCAAATTTCATCAAGTTTTCATTCATTAGTTCCAATTATTTTAATGATACTAAATTATGCGTAAATTCAAAATACCTCTGACGGCTTCAGAAATGTTTCCGCTTTTAAAACTTTTCTGTCAAGGACTTACATTTCATGATAAAAAAAAACTGCGCTTGCTTTTAAATTTGAGAATTGGTTCATTCAATAAAGAGTTGATTCCATGCACAGATTTGTGTATTAGAGTATGCTGAGTATTCTTGTAAAGTTTCATGTAAATCGGAGCATATGGAAACAGCTAGGAACTTTATTATTGACCAAAAACGTAGTTTTGATAAAACTTCATTTTTAGTGGGTGTGGTAGGTTTAAAAGAGCTGCGAGTATCATTTAAAAAATGGTAGCCAGAGCTTTGAAAGAAGTAGGCGAGAGTTAAGTACAGGACGGAATGTCAAACAAATGTATAAGATAATTATTTATGTAAAAAAAATATTTATTTTTACAATTTTGGCCAAAGATCAAGTCCTAGTATCCCTTAACAATGCTGACGCTATTTTAGTGTAAATAATAATAATAATAATAATAATAATAATAATAATAATAATAATAATAAATAAGAAAGCAATATAATTACGAGTATTTATTGTGTTAAAATCCAATATATGTGCTAAACTCATAGAGGAAGAATAGAAATTTTATTCAACTAGATTATTTTTTATAATTGTAGCTATGAGTTTTGCTAGTGACTTAGGCCTATGTATTTTTAAGTTAACAGGAACATTAATAGTATTCCGGGAAAACATACCTACGTAAATAAGGAGAAGCTCCAGAAACTTGCAATGTATTTTTTTCCTCTATCTATCAGAGAGAAACTCAGTAATGTCAATTACTGAAAAACAAGTCATCTATGAGCCTTGTTGTCAGCATCTCGGAGCACAATACCACATCACACATTGGACAGTTTTTGGGCTCATGTTCGGTGCCCGTGGCACGATCCCACAAGACACTTTAAATCAACTTAAACAATTTAAAATTTCTGATGCAACGATTGTTTCCATAGGATCTCATGTCTTAAAATCATCCTTAGCTATAATTAGTAATCATTTGTACCCAAGAAACTTTTATTGTAAATGATTTCCTATGTTTTCTTATCATTTATCTTAATGTTTTTTTCCTTCAAATTGTCACATAATTGTTTTTAATCATTGTTCATTGTGAACTGATTAGTAGGCCGATCTATCGAACCCTTATTTAGGGCGGCTTTTTTTAAATTCTGTGGCCGGGAGGAAAAAGGTTTTAAGTAAAAATTTTATACTTTTCAGGAGAGCAGTAGAAAGATTGAAATTGGTGTCAATTATAGAGTTTTTTAATTAAGAGGTTTTTCTTGGATATTATTTGTTTATATTTCTTCTAAAATAGGTAATGTTGTTCATTTAATAATTTTCTTGATTATTTTCCAAAAATAGCTGCACTTAAGCCGTTTTAAGACTAGAATTCAAACTGAATAAAAGGGACTTTTTAAACATAAGACCTTTTTCATGTCAAAATTACTCAGAAATGTAAATTAGTAGGAATGCAAAATGGGTCTTAAACAATTATAGGACTGGTGCTTAAAGTTTTAAAAGGACAGGGCATCAGTATGTGATAAACTAGCTAAAATACAAGTTAGACCTTTTTAATAGGGAAGCATGGAAAGTAAACATGTGATGTTTGTAAGGAATAAAGTATTAAATATTCTTAAGTCCTTTATTCTGTGTGTTTGATTCAAAAAGTACTTAGGACATTTGGTAACGCTCTATAAATGCAGTCAGGAGTCTTATTTGACTTTAACCGTTTTACCAGATTGTAGAGAATTGTTTCCGCTTCCAGAATATAAAAAAATCTCATTTTCACAAAAAATTGACTTAAGACCTTTCTCCTCTCGGCCACAGAATTATATATAACTTATATCTGAACGTCAGATCTAGCCAGTTGGACCTTGAAACGATTGAGACAGAATAATTTCCTATCGAAGAATTCATTTGATACCCTTTTAGTCCATCAGAGAAATTCAACAAGGAATGTGGTGAATTATAATGAAGACAGACAATCGTTTAATAGAGATAGTGCGTTCTTTCCAAATGCTCTAATTCCAGGTCACTTTCTCTCCAATTACTTTTACGTGTACTGGTAACTGTAAGTAGGTACCACGGTGTCATATAGGAAAAAATCAGCGTTTTGAATGAAGTCTATTCGTAAAGAATCTTGTCCCATACCATACTTTACTTTTGTGACATGGTGCTTAGGTATATGGAGTTGTTACTCATAATTGCTGACATAAATGTTCATATTCTTGGTGAACTTATGAGCAGCTGTTCATGTTTTACCCGAATACTTCGCCTTAATCTGTCGTCCCTATTCCACCGTTACTTCATATTCCTATTGTCGTCTATTCATCTCTATATAGCGATTGTATTTAAAAAAGACGCTAAATAAATAAATAACGAAGGAAGGCAGTAGACCGTTCCACGTGGTTGGAGTTGCTACAGCTCTGCAGTCGGTCAGCGGTCTCTCGTCTACTTTCTGTTACTTGGCACACTAATTTACTTCTTAAGAAGATGAAACGAGCTCCCTACTTCAAGTGCAACTGTGATTTCTCTCTCCTTCCTCGAAGTGTACGATTAGCGAGTAACAGAAGTTACAGTTGCAATCTTTTAATTGGTCCAGTTCTGTTGAATGTCCAACTTATACTCGAATGACGAATTTTTTGTTTCCCTGTTGCATCATATCGTATTATTTAAACATCGTTTTTATAAGTTTTAAGTTTTCTATCGCCTTTTCTTCTAAAATTTGTCTTATTAATTCTTGGCCTCAATTAAATTACATTTAGCTGTTGCTATGGAAATGTTAGTGAGTAATATTGAATAGCAAATTATATGTAAATTCGTACAATTTCAATATTTGGAAATAGGCCCTATTATTCAATCTGAAGATACGACACACACCAATACTGGGTGCATGAACTGTATGATATTAATTTACTTGCTCAATAAATTTAATATAAAATTAATATGAATAATTTCTATAAATCCACAACTTTTAAGTACAGAAGGCTGTTTATCATGAGGAAATCCATGAATTTCTCATAACTCAGTGCGAATTTCGAGAGAAAGTGTATTACTTAAATTCTGAAAAAGTACAAAACATAAGAAATATAGGAGGTGATAATCAGGAGAAAATCTAAGAATTGAATTCAACTTCACGTAACTCAATGTGAATTTCGTAGACAATGTCTTATTTAAATTTTGAAAAAATACAAAATGTAAGAAATACAGGAAGTGTTAATCATGAGAAAATCTAAGAATTAAATTGAACTTCATCTAACTCAATGTGAATTTCGTAGACAATGTCTTATTTAAATTTTGAAAAAAAAAAAAAAAATACAAAACATAATGAAATACAGTTGGTGTTAATCTTGAGAAAATCTAAGAATTGGATACAACTTCTCATAACTCAACGTGAATTTCGTAGAAAATGTCTTATTTAAATTTTGAAAAAAAAAATACAGAATATAAGAAATACAGAAAGTGTTAATCATGAGAAAATCTAAGAATTAAATTGAACTTCATCTAACTCAATGTGAATTTCGTAGATAATGTCTTATTTAAATTTTGAAAAAATACAAAATGTAAGAAATACAGGAAGTGTTAATCATCAGAAAATCTAAGAATTAAATTGAACTTCATCTATCTCAATGTGAATTTCGTATAAAATGTCTTATTTAAATTTTGAAAAAAAAAATACAAAATATAATGAAATACAGTTGGTGTTAATCTTGAGAAAATCTAAGAATTGGATACAACTTCTCGTAACTCAACGTGAATTTCGTAGAAAATGTCTTATTCAAATTTTGAAAAAAAAAAAAATACAGAACATAAGAAATAGAGGAAGTGTTAATCATGAGCACATCTAAGAATTAAATTGAACTTCATCTAACTCAATGTGAATTTCGTATAAAATGTCTTATTTGAATTTTGAAAAAATACAAAACATAATGAAATACAGGAGGTGTTAATCTTGAGAAAATCTAAGAATTGGATAGAACTTCTCGTAATTCAATGTGAATTTCGTAGAAAATGTCTTATTTAAATCTTGAAAAAAAAAATACAAAACACAAGAAATACAGGAAGTGTTAATCATGAGAAAATCCAAGAATTGAATTGAACTGCACAAAACTCAATGTGAATTTCGTATGAAATGTTTTAGGCCTATTTAAATTTTGAAAAAAAAAAATAAAACATATGAAATACAGGAGGTGTTGATCATGAGAAAATCTAAGAATTGAATTGAACTACAAATAGCAACTCAATGCGAATTTCGTAGAAAATGTCTTATTTCAATTTTTCAAAAATACAAAACATAAAACGTTAGCTGCCCCACTATTAGCCTAGGGTTCAGAAAATTGGTCTATAAACCGAGCAACTAAAAAGAAAATTTAAACCAATGAAATGAAATTCCTTCGAAGTGTTTCTGGTCTCACTCGTTTAGATAATCAAAAGAACGAAAATATACAACTAAATATTTTTAATTTGACTGAAAAAATACAAAAAACGTAAGATTATTGGTACCAGTATACAAGAAGAAAGAATGGTTACTTAAAGTAATACTTAGAGGACACTGAAATGTAGGTAGACCAAGAACAAGATGGATAGACGACATAAACTTTGAAGCCGAAACAGCCAATAGGCTAATCTCTGTGTTTGATGATGATGACGACAAAACATAATAAATACAGAAAGGTGTTAATCATGAGAAAATATAACAATTGCATTGAACTTCAAATAACTCTGTGTGAATTTCGTGGAAAATGTCTTATTTAAATTGTGAAAGATTACAAAATCTTAAAATGTGAGTAACTGCAAGTATTTTGATCTCTGTTATCTGACACTTTTTTCGTTTTAGTTTTCCGTTTTTGAGTTTTCATTTTCGACTTACAAGAAATAATTACAACACATTTTTGATCGTCTGCATACAGTTTTTAAATACCAAGTTAACCCTTTCTTACCTATAGATACCATATGGCAATAATTAACTTTATAGCATTTATATACTTGTGTGTTACATATGAAGGTAAATTTTGCTGGATAACTTCTATTTCAATACATTTTCATCAATATAGTTTTGTTTCAAATGTTGCCACTCTCGTAACTTGGTCACTGAATTGGTCCTAATTTTTTTAAGTAGGTTATTTTACGACGCTTTATCAACAGCTTAGGTTATTTAGCGTCTGAATGAGATGAAGGTGATAATGCCGGTGAAATGAGTCCGGGGTCCAACACCGAAAGTTACCCAGCATTTGCTCATATTGGGTTGAGGGAAAACCCCGGAAAAAACCTCAACCAGGTTACTTGCCCCGACCGGGAATCGAACCCGGGCCACCTGGTTTCGCGGCTAGACGTTCTAACCGTTACTCCACAGGTGTGGACTAATTGGTCCTAATACAGCTATTTGTTTCAACATGGATTGCTTGTAAATTTAATTTGGGTTAGAAAGGGTTAAGTTGGTTTAATTTGACTTATTTCATATTTACACGTATTTATTCCACAATGAATAAAACTTAGTTAATAAAATAAAATAAAACTTTTTAGGTTTTCTTATCCAATATCTTTCTAAGGAGAATGGGTTTTAAAGAAACCATATTTTCAATAGTGCTTGACGTATTGTTCTCAGCACTGGGTTCACAAAGAATACGAAACTGTTGAATGTTCGTACTGTAATTCAGATACCAGAGATAACACTTGGATATCCAGCCACTCGTATCCGATTCCCACCGTCACAATTCGTCCACATCCACAAAGTGAGTACAGCTTTACATACCGGCTCCTGCAACGGCTATTAGCACAATAACGAAGCTCCTCATTGTTGTCACTACTGTTCACTGAACGCTCACTGATCTTAGAACTCGGTGCGAGCCTGTGTTTTATACCTGACAGCACAACTCCCTACCTGACCTACTCTCCGGGGCGGACGCGCACTACTCCACGGTACAACTCACCGCAAAGAGGCTGCTGTAGGACACTTTCATCTTGTAGCTCTGGCTACGAAAAACACGAGGGGATGGCAAGGGAAATCGAAATTCGACGATGAGCCAGGACAGACCGGGGTTGGTCAGCTACTCACATGAGAAAGACTCTTGCGTCGAATCCCTGGGCACGCTGCATTGGCAACATGGCCATTCCATGCTGAAGAGACCAGCGTACTTGTACATGAGTACTGTCTCCTGAGTAAATTACTGATGATACATCTTTAATTGTAACAGTATACAAAACTCATTGTTGGTTTGAATGTGAATTACACACCCACAATTTCCAGAATTTTAAAATATGAAGAATATCTGTATAGATACAGTGAATTGAAGAAATAGACACAACACAGCCACAAAACTTCCTACTTCGCAGCTTCCTACTGAAACACTAAAACATTTCATTGTTCTGTTAGTTTAGTTTTTCTCTGTGAAGCAGACTTGAATAATTTCGAGGGGAAAATTGTTTCGAGGCCGGGTATCGATCCCGGGACCTCTGGTTGAACGAACCAGCGCTCTACCAACTGAGCTACCCAGGAACTCCACCCGAAAACGTCTCAATTTTTCCACTTATAGTCACACAACTCGAGTGGGCTGACAAGACTTCAGAGACTCACATCGAGTGCACACAAACTCTGTGTCACTTGGAATTGTGGTTTTCTGTTAACGTACCTAGAGTAACGTACAGTACTAGAAATGCATAATACAGTGTTCCTCAAACTATGGTCCGCGGACCACCTGTGGTCCTCGAGGTCTGCCCTTGTGGTCCTTCAAAAAAGACGGAAGAAAAAGTAAAATTCAAACGAATTGCGTATCTCACTATAGCTTAAAATCTCAGAGTTTGGGAATGACACATGGCTGTCGAATTTCATTTTTTCTCCCAGTACTGACATTTTATGAAATTTCTTACCCCTACCCGTCTATCGACTTCCCACTCTACTCTCAGCAACAAAAGAGGGATTTAAAGCACTATACACGTGGTGCTTCTCGACATCTTTTCCCTGCACATCTGGCGCCGCGCCTGTAACCCAGCCAGGGACCACCGGAATTCATAACAGAGGACCAAAGTACCGAGCCTTAATTCAATTTTAAAATAAAAGTATACTGGTATTAAAATATGCTACGAAAATGATAAATTTGCTTTCGAAGGGAACAAGAGTAAGGTGGTCCGCGGAACTGTTCCGACTTTAAAAAGTGGTCCCCACTTCAAAAAAGTTTGAGAAACGCTGGCATAACATATTGTGAATCATACCACATTATCGCTCAGCAATATAATTTAATCTTTCCTATCCATAATGTATAACAAACATGTGTGCAGTGAAAACAAGCGGTAGATTCAAACAACAATATTGCATCTGATAGATTTGGCTAAACAACAAATGTTAAAATAAATTAATTCTACAGGCAAGCCCCAGAACATCAAAATTAATATAAAGTATATAATTATTATATATTGTATTGAGTTATTTATTATAATCTGCAGCGCCATTTTTACTTAATTTAAATTAAATGCCAGGGGTCATAGCTGCAGTGGCCAATGTTATGAGGCTAAGATGTAATTTATTGCATTTTATAATATATTATATAATTTTTATGCATTTTATTAGCTCTACTATTTCGTTTTATTCGTAAAATAGCCCTAATACAGATCGTAATTTTGATAAATCTACTGCCACTAAAGTGATTAGTGGACTTATTGATAAGTTCTAAATCGCTCATGGCATTAGGCCAGATGGATAATATAATCATTATATGCTGTACATATTAATCACAGTTATACCACAGTCTAGTATATACAGTCACGAAGCTCAATCACTTATCTGTGGCACGCTAAATATACCTCTTCATAGAACATCTTGTTATTCCTCATCTTTTACAATATCCACCTCGCGTCAATGGAATTTCTTGTCACAAAGTATTAGGGGCTGCAAGACAACAAACACCTTTAAGAACAGCTTAAAAGATAACCTTATTAGCATTTCACTCCAATCATACTGATTTAAAATATTACTGACTACACTGTTGCTTTTTTTCTTTAGACATCATCCTGATTGTGCTGCATTTTCAAAATTGTCTCATAATAATCTCTTTCTATTATCTAACATAATTTGAAATATATTAACATTCTATGTATTTTAGTTTAATTCTGCTACCCAGTTTATTTCAGTGTTTAATTAATAGTTCATAGTATTTTGTTGTTTAATTCGTAAATAACTCTTGTATACATGTAACTCTCATCTAAATCAAATTGTTGAATTCTTTGTAAGTTCACTTTTTGCTGGTTGTGTGGAAGAGAAGGCCTTACGGCCTTAACTCTGCCAGCTAAAATAAATCATTATTATTATTATTATTATTATTATTATTATTATTATTATTATTATTATTATTATTATTATAATACGTAGTGAATATGCATCCATAGATAGTTGCTAACCACAAGGATCGCTACTATCGCCTCATAACAGACAATGCGAAATAGTACCGTCACAGTATATTGTTCCTAGTACCCTCAACAACTCAAGCTTCGTGACTATGTACTAGACTGTGGTTATGCTTCCTTTTTCTATCAATGAAGGGTTCAGTTTTACTTTTGAATCGTTTTGAGATTAACAGAAGATATTTCCACTAGAACTGCCGCCGTCATCTTGTTTGAGGATGTCCAATGTTTCATTTCTTGGTAATTATTACGCTTTCAATTGATATGTTTATGTCCTCCATGTATACTTAATTATTCTTAAGAAATTTCCATCTCGTAGGTTATAGTGAAATCGACCTCAACAACCGTCCCTACAAGCGACAATTCATATTAACGAACAATTTTTCAAGCAACAGAATATAATATCCATACGTTATGTGCATTTCTTGCCCTATTCTATATTATCCCTCGGAACAATGACCTATCTTTCGTAAGTCTGTTTATTCCATTCATTAAAGTCTCCAGTTACAATAAAACAAAACAGACCATAAATGAACTATTACAAGCCCAAGTAAATTATTACGCGTACCTACCAAAGTTCAGAAGCATTGTCGAAGTAGACGGAAGATTGAATAAAGATCGCTGTTTTGTGTTTTGCTCGAACTTTGTGAGAATTTTTAGTTTTAGGATGTTTTACAAAAACATCAGTGTGCAGTAAAACTATATTGGAGGATAACCAGATCTAATAGAAATGAGTTTTACTTTTCTTGTATTGCATAAATCAGTGTCTTGAAAATAACTGTATGAGGGGTGTCATAGCATAGTCAGCAATCTCCTTAGAAGCAAGTTTCGAGAAAAATCCAAAAAAACTATTTCGGTACATTACAGTCATTATACGATTAGAAAAAGTGTGCAACAAATAAGGTTACAGTCCCTTGAATTTAAATCTAAGGTAATACTTTTCCAGAATGCATCGTTGTGTTGATATTTAGGTATTTAAATTGGAGTTTGCGTTCTTTGCAACAAACAGTTGGAGACTGTTGACTTTGCGTTATAGATTTTGGAGATTGCTGATTTTGTTTCAAATACACAGTATGAACTTCCTGACTTTACAATAGTTACAAACAGAAAATTAATAAATTCAAATATTATACTCACATTATGTACTTAATTATCATTAAATTTAAAGAAAAATTAACATTTACAAAAAATCTATTAATCCCACAGCAAATATTGTTCAAGAGAACAGTTTTAAGAAAATATATAAGACGACAAAATTATGTGTAAATCATTTCTCAATAAACATAATAATACAATATTATATTTAATCCACATTGCCAAGATAGCAACTATCTCACAGAAACTCAATTATACAATGAATTTAGGTGTTAAAAAAAAATATCATGCCAAGAAGACTTTTGAAACAAAATATTTCATTAGAAAATGTGTTGATTACAATTATTATTTTTTCGAAGATACCAAAGTAACTTTATGCTTTTGATTAACTAGAAAATTAACAAATTGAGACATCTCATAACCTAAAACATCCAGCATGGTAGAAGGAATCTTAATACTCTATCTTAATTCTTTTGCCAATGAACGTTTTCTTTTCTTGAGATTTGATGCCTTCTTCCTGGACTTCGTTGGTGATATTTGAATTGAGTTTGTTCCATAATTATTAATTACTTTAATAAACATAGAAGAAAGATACTCAGCAGTGTACTAATAATGTCACATGACATCAATCTGGCTTCCTATTGGCTGAACTGGAGATTGTCATTGCTGTGAATTGTAAGGAGAAGATTGTTGTATTTGCATGGATACCAATTAGTTAGCTTTTTAGATAGTATCCTGCTAGTTCTGCTGCAAACGGTTCATCTTATGGAAAGATTTGCTTATAGAGAACACTTTGCAAAAAATATTTAAAAAAAATCATAAAATGGAGATTGCTTACTTTGCTATGACACACCTGGTATGTTTCCATACAAATGATTTCTTAGCATCGCCACAGATACACTTGGTTAAACACTTGTCATTATCTCTGTCTCTAGAGATTCCTCAAAATTTATATTTTCCCCGCCATTGAACAAAATATTTTGTTGTGATACCTCTAGCACTTAAGGGGAGATCTATAACTGAAATTTAATTAATATAATATTTTAATATTAATATTGTGTTTATCCTGGAAATAAGGAAAAGTTTGACTCATAAATATTTTGTTCTCCAGCATTAGCTTCCTCTGGTTGTATGTTAAAAGATTCGAAGAGAATATTCAGCTGTATGTTTTCGGCTTTATTCCCCCTCTCCCACCGATAATCATCGACATTATTATTGTTCTTCATTTTTATATAAATACTTTTAATACTTATATATCACTGATTAAATTTCCAACTTTTTTGTTTTCGACAATGAGGCACAAAACTTCGAAACTAGTCAAGCAAGGTAAATCCTAAATATTAACACGGTAAAGAAGTTGGAAATTTAATCAGTGCATTATTATTAATATCTGTAAAATTTATGTTGGCTCTACTGGTCTGTACCCGAGCACGAACACATGCTCATTTCGGGTAACTATAATACCATTTAAATGAAATTAAATAAATGAGTTTGGGGTGTTTGTATGTTACCGACGAGAGAGATGACAGCAACTGAGTTCGTGAAATAATAAATTCAGTAATACAGTTGTCGTTGTACGTCTCTAATACGCATGCAAGAAACAAGAATGAATGAAATAATTACTATATTCTATAATACAATGAGTGCTGATAGTTTTATGTAATTTAATTAAGCTTAACGAATATTTATCTAATGAAGCAAATATGAGTTTAAAAAGCGAAATTAAATTACCTTAGGATAACTATTATCACGAATTTTATTCGGCTAGATAATTCCAATGCAAACAACTATAATTCTGAACAACTAAACATTCGAGGTTATAATAATACGATCCAGAAAAACAGTCGAATCGAAGCAAAGATGATAAGAATAAAAGGCTCCTTGGAATAAAAACAACTGAACATTTTAGGTTATAACAACATTTTGTTTTCAACTTTTATCATTGCTTATCTATAATTTTCAAGATGTATAATTTTATTGTAAACATTGTTACTTATACTAATTAATTGTGCAATTATTGTAATTAATCATTGTTGCGTGTTGAGACTGCGAGTCTGACGTAACCGTTTGATTGTTGATACATCGAAGCAGAGACGATACAAATAAAACAAATGAACGTAAGAGGAAAAAAGTTATCACTTAATAATTTTGAGCAGCATGCTTTTAACTATCAGTGTAATTCGATTCTCATTGGTCACTCTAGCTTCAATGAGCTCGTTCATTGGCTGAGAAACGTTCACGTGGGATTACCCTAATATTAGGCTTACCTGATTATAGAGGGCTTGCTTTGATTGTACCAAAACTACGATCAGTGTTTTTTGCATAAAATTATAAACCTTTCCCTCTATAAAATGTAAAGATATCCTGTGTCACCGTACATCGTATGAACCTAGGACTTTCTGCCCGCAGTTCATTGATCCATCAATTGAGCTACTACATCTCTTTTCACATATTACTTGGTGCAAAATCCTATACCTTGCATCTCCACTCACAAGGATTAAGACCTGAGACGTTAACAATATAATGCACGTACTAAATTTTTATTACATGGTTACTATAACAGATAATACAGTCTGATCCGTTTGGGTATGAATAATATTAATTTATTATTATAAAGCTATTATGATAGTAGGAAAAATTTCTTGCTGGTTATATTATGATTAAAAGATGGGAGTTTCCATATATGACAATCAACAATGCATAATCTGAAAGGACAAATGAAAATCGTAGATGATTAAAATGGCTACTACAAATCAACAGCGGGCTCAATGTGTTCTTTGGTATGCTAAATTTGAGAGTGTTAAAAGAGTTCAAAGGGAATTTCGACGTTAGTATGGTGTGCGTAATGTATCTACATACGATTCCACAGAAAAAAAAAATGCTTGCGAAGCAGCTATCGCTTGGCTTGGCCTCCAGACTCCCCAGATCTAACCCCTCCTGACTTCGTCGTGTAGGATTTTGTTAAAAACATTGCTTATTCACAGAAACCCAAGAAATTGATGATCTGAGAGTAAAATTACTGCCGCTTTTAACGACCGATTTTTAAAGAACTTTGAGTAGCTGTTGATTGTACTACATATTATTGCGGAAAAAAATAGATGCTTTATATTTATACAGTATTTTATCATTTTAGAGAGAGAGAGAGAGAGAGAGAGAGAGAGAGAAACTCATCCGGCCTTAAATAAGGATGACCACGAGGACCCGGAAATTAATAGCAAAGAAATAGAATTAATTAAATATGAATATTGTTATAAAATTAAAGCGTAATAATTAAGCACCATTGATTATCAATTGTAAAATAAAATCTTAGAAGATGACTAAATTATACTGATAAAAAAAGATTTTATTTAAAATTAGCATATCCTTAATTAAGGCCTTCTGAGTAGTATAAATGAAATTGTATAATCTGCAGGGAATCTTTGAGAATTTGCGAGATGATTTTTTGAATTTCAAAAGATGATATTGATAATTGTTTTAAAAAATGATATGTAAATTTTGGTAAAGAACTCCGAGCACCAAAAAATAAACCTGTCACTGACCAATTGAAGAGAGGGATGTTATACTTGGCACTAAGGTAGGGAATACAAGGTTCATAAATGGCCCTCTTTTCCTGATCAACCTGATGAGCTTGGTTTAGATCTCTCTCCATGCGTATAGTTGGATCTATGATAATAGCCTTTTGTTGTTGCCTGTTTATTGATATTATATCCGCTCTTCTGTGAGAGTCATCTTCAGAAATGCAGTGGACCTCTTCATGAACTTCCCAACCCTTGTTCCGAAGAAGACAGGCGATAGCTCCACTGACTCTATGATGCCTGTTGTTACGCAATAACTCTCCTTTCCGACAAAAGCCCAACACGTGGCCAAGAGTTTCTGTCTCGTTGCAGCCTGGTTGTCGTGCTGAAAGCTCTGCCAGGAACGGAGCGCATTGCAGTAAGGTTGCAGGACATCTTGATTGCATTAATATATTCTGAAGACGACAAATTCCTTTTGGTGCTGACCCATGAATTGGCTCTTGGATATTCTTCATAGATGACTACACCTTTCCCCTTATGAGGCAACTGACACCATATTGTAACATATTTTTTTCAAGATGACGTTTTAGTGATATGGGACCAAAACTGTTCAGAATTATTTTGGCGTAATTTTAATATACCATGAAATTAATTTGTTTTGCAAGGGACATTGAATATCAATTCTGGAATATATCGGAGACGTGCTTCTGTGTAATTTTACTTCCCTGAACAGTGATGTCGGAAATGGCGAGAACTGTGCTTCCACGCTGAAAGGCGCTTACGTTGGCCCACCAATTTGTTATTTGTTCTAGTATCGTGCATTGCATGTGACACGCTCTGTAGACGTTGATCGTCTCGGTATGATAGAGGTAATAAAAGTGGTTTCTTTCTCACATTGTGAAGAATATTTGGGGAAAAAGAAATGCGGAACAAGGAACCGATTGGTGAATTCTGACATAACATTTCGTGTTGGCAATTAAGAATTATTTGAAATAAGAAACAGTTATTCATGCTATGTTGGGACAATAGAATAAATTCCAGCATATATTTTAAATATGATGTTATTGCAATAAAGTTCGTGAATATGTTTTCACAAATTGTTATTTTGTTTCTTCTGCGGTAGGCGACGTAATATGATCCTTGTGCAAACAATATAAATAAAACTCGAGATCCCGTATTACCAGTATTTCAACTGCATTTGTCCATGGAACAATAAGTTACTCTTACACCATAATAATTTTAATTATATTCTTTTCGGAAGTTTTTAAATGTTTGGTCACCATAATCCTCGGACTTTCCTCCAAAACATTCTTGTTATAAGAACGTGTATAAAATAAATGTTTGTCACACATTTTTGAGTCATTTTTTAATCTCGAATGTATTAAATTGAAGATTACACAAACACATTGAACGAGCATATTTCATGCGATTAAGCCTCATCTTTGTTCAACCTGTATATCTGACGTATTTCCATTGATTTATCCTGTGGAATATACAGGGTGAACCGTAAGTAATGTCTTTAACTTCAGGGGGTTATTCTTTGAGGTATTTCAAACAACAAACATCTAAGACAATTTTGCTTGTTTTTGCTTCCTTTTTGAGATAAAAATTTATAGATATATTAATTCGTCCTACAGAATTTATCCTTAGTTCTAAGTACCAAGCGCTCTGACCACTGAGCTACGCAAAATTCAATCCACAGCACCGGAATCCCGGCCAACCAGCCACTCAGCTGAGTGCGCTCCTAGTATAATGACAGTTGACACTGGATACACGTCAACATATATGCCTAACTTGGAGTCAGGCCATAAAGGGAAACATCGAAGGAGGAAAGTTCGATCCGGTGCTGAGGATTGAATTCGGCGTAGCTCAGTAGTCAGAGCGCTTGGTACGTAGAACCAAGGAGCCGGGTTCGATCCCCGGCGCCGGAGCGAATTTTTCTCCTAAAATATTAAGAGATAAAAATTGTTTTATGTGAAACATTTCACAGCGTGCCATTGATTGAATTCCCAACATGCTCAGTCAATTTAAGATAGTATTGTGACAATGAATGATTGAAAGAATTTTAGTTTTGTCCTTTAAATGTGCAGAAATTTGATCCGAACAAATGTAACTTTTCGTTCCGCAACGGAATTTTTCAATGTGATATTTGTTCAGATCAAATTTCTGCACATTTAAAGGACAAAACTAAAATTCTTTAAATCATTTATTATCATAGTACACTGCTGAATTGAATTGAATTGAATTGAAAGAGAAAGAGTGGGAGGAGAAATTAAAAAGGTACGCAAAACGCGTTCTTGCAAGGGGTTCGGGGCTGAAAGAAACTAAATATGTGAGCTCCAAGCTTGTTGGCCACTTGTCTCACTCCGGGTTACGCTGCTCCACTGAAGGAGTTCCAGAAAATTTTGAAGGGGAAAACCGAAAATGGACGTAACCTCTTAGGTACCACATACGCGAGGGGACGGAAATGTGATCAAAGTGATCACGGGACGGGACGAGGAAGAAATGGCTGATGTAAATCTGCACATTGAAATAAACTGTGTCATTTCGAAGTGCAGGAGGAGTCGAGAACACTCTGTCGTCTGTTGTTCGATGACAGGGCAGGTGAAGACCTTCAGAAGAGACGCCAGGAATTCTGAATCTGCAAATTGAAAGGTTCCCTGTCCTTTCGCATTGCGACTACTTGAGTGATCCTGCACATGTAACAGGAAATTTTATGGATTCTGAACTAGGGTATTACGTCGTTGTTAGAAAAGGGGGAATTTATGGGGAAGGGCATATAGGTACGTGGCCCATTTCTCTTAGGGCTCATCCCGACATTTGTCTTAACGCCTTAGGAAAACCACGGAATACCTTAGGCAGGATGAGTTGTCTCAATATAAGAGACCAGCCAATTTGGCTTTTAGGTAGGAGGTCTCTTAAATTGATTGAGTGTAATGGAAATTCAATCAATGGCTTTCCCAAAACACGGTATGAAATGTTTCACATAGTAGTACATTATGCAACGAGCCTATAATGAAGGTAATTAAGAAGCGAGTATGGATATTTATGAAACGAGCGCAAGCTCGTTTCATAATTTTCATACGAGCTTCTTAATTACCATTATAGGCGAGTTTCATACGATTTTTATGCTCGACCATATTTCTAACTTGATATTATTAATTTTTGAGCAATGTCCCGTATGTTGTGAGATGTGCGCAGACGCGAAAGTATTGATTTTTTCCGAGGAACAGATGTCCACATTGACCTTGCTAGGCCATAAGAACCTACAGAGATAACATTGAAATTAAATTAGACATTGAAAAACGAGATGACAAATAGAATTTATTTGAATATTATTTACAATTAACGCTAATTATTATAGTAACAGAACATAACCTTCTGCGACAGTATTGGATTTCCAGCCTCCGTGACTTTTCGCTAATTCTCTTTCGATTGCATATCCGAGAATAATCGATACTTGCGGTTTTATAACGGTAGAAAGCTGACCTGTCATTGGCTGAACAGTTGTAACCTGAGTCGTCATTGGCTGAAAGACCTGACCTTTAATGAATAGGTGTACTTTAATGACATGCATTAAAGGTCTGCTACCAGGTGTAGAATTATTACATTTCGGCATGGTCGAGCATAAAACAGTTTTATCTCGGAAAATAAGCAAAAACGAGCAAAATTATATTAAACTTTTTTGTTTGAAATATCTCAAAGAATAACTCCCTGAAGTTAATGACATTACTTACAGTTCTCTCTGTATAGTGGACAAGAAGGTTGTCGCACAGATTTCTACCTGTTACTTTAGCTTCCTGTCAGCATTCTGTCATTGTTTCGGCACTGTCAAAAAATCCGAATAATCGCTATAATGTAAACGGACAACCAACTAACTGTGTTACATTTTTGCGACAATTACAATTAATTTCATATTATGCTTTCATGACACAGTTAAACATTGTACATTATGGGTATAATTCCACATTCCTTATTGACTAAATTGGTGCGATGAAATTGTATCTTCTTTATACGAGGGGGATCCAGGAAATAACGACCGTTTTGTTGTAATAATTAAAAAAAATGTTTATTTGAAAAAACAAAGTCTTACATAACTGAAGCTTCCTTTACTTCTCTACATAATCACCACCTACATTTAAACATTTGTCTTATCTGTTCACTAACTTTAGAATTCCCGTGTTATACTCCTCTGCCGCCAGTTCATTAAGCCAGGTGTTCACTGTCTTCTTCAACTCTTCATCACTTCCAAAACGCGTACCACCCAGAAAGTCTTTCAGCTTAGTGAAAAGGTGAAAATCGCTAGGAGCAAGGTCTGGACTATAGGGCGGATGATCAAAGATTTCCAAACCGAATTGATCCAGCAATTCTCGAGTTGAAGTAGCAGTGTGCGGGCGGGCGTTGTCGTGAAGAAGCACAACTCCTCTCGAAAGCATTCCTCGCCTCTTGTTTTGGATGGCTCGCCGTAGTTTTCGTAAAGTCTCACAATAACGATTTGCATTGATCGTAGTGCCTTTTGGCATGAAATCCAGCAAAAGAACACCTTTGCGATCCCAAAAGACAGTAGCCATGACTTTTTGTGTTGAGAGAGTCTGTTTGAATTTTCTCGGTTTCTTGGGTGATGAGGGATGATGCCAGTCACGTGATTGGCGCTTGGTCTCTGGGGTGTTGTGAGACACCCAGGTCTCATCACCAGTCACAATTTGATCAAGAAAGGCGTCTCCATCTGTGTGATATCGCATCAAGAATGTCAATGCTGAGGCCATTCTCTGAGTTTTGTGTTGGTCACTCAGTTGCCGTGGAACCCATCGTGCACAGATTTTGTGGTAGCCAAGATGTTGCGACACAATTTCACCAAGCAAAGAACGAGAAATGTCAGGAAAGGCAATATGCAATTCGTCGAGTGATGTGCGCCTGTCTTGCAAGATTCTGTCGTTCACTTTAGTCTTCAGGTCTTCTGTGATGAGTGATGGGCGTCCGGGTCGAGTTTCATCGTGGACATTTGTTCGCCCATTGTTGAACATTTCGCACCATTTTCTCACATTTCTTTCATTCATTACAGTATCACCATACACTTCTTTCAATTGCCGGTAAATTTCTGCAGGTTTCAAATGTCGGGCATTCAAAAATCGAATCACACTCCTCACCTCACAGTCCGCGGGATTATCAATCACGTCGTTCATTTTGAAGTAACACAAAATGCACAATGGCGACTTGTTGCAACCAGTACTCACAACATTATGAGAACACATGTTAAGGAAGCCAGTTGACCTTCAAACAAGGAAGGGGAGTCAGCTGCGCGGCGGGTATGCGCGAACGGTCGTTATTTCCTGGATCCCCCTCGTATGTTTTTTCATAATCTACTCATTTTTCATATTAACACTCTAATTATCACATGTCTTCTGGCCAGTCTTCAAAAGTAAGACACATAGGCCCAGTTTCGCCAACCTTTGTTAAATATTTAACATGTCGTTAAGGCAGTTTAACAGTAAACTTAACGGAAGAGATGTTTCATCAACTGTTGTTACTGCTAACATCATGTTAAACCCACTGTTAAATTAACATAGCTTACTCCCGCAGTTAAATCCTTAACATCCTGCTACAGCGTGAATCATGGCCGCCAGAGAACATATGTTACACGCCACATTATTATATCGAGATATATCTGGGGTGTAAACAATTAGCTGCAATCACTACTTCAGCATTTTTAATTATTCAGAATAGGTATGTTCATAAACACTAAATTGATTCATATTAATATTAGCACTGCATCCACAGTAAAGAGAAGATATGTGCTTATTAACGTAAGCACTTATGTGATTATCAAAGCTCGGAACTTGGGGACTTGTGTGTCGTGCGCATGAATAAGGTTACAGGTACAACGTACACAAAGCTCACGCTGCAAGTCAGGGATAGTCGTATGTACTAAGAAAGTGGTCACATCGAATGAGAGGAAGACGAACGAGGAAACTTTATTTATATATTTATTTATTTATTTTATTTATTTATTCATTCTGGTGTAGTTAAGGCCATCAGGCCTTCTCTTCCACAACACCAGGAATACAAATACAATAATAGAAATAAACAGAAAAAATACACTATATACAAAATAAAGCTACACAAGAAATAAAGATACAGATAAAAAAAAAACACTATACACAAAGTAAAGCCACAGAAAAATATACACAGGTTGCACTCACACAAACGAGGAAACTTTGCATATCGAAGATAATGACATTCAGAGAATTACATATAAACGGTCCGTTTGAGGAATTAGAAAATACGTGTTATTCGAATGGATATTATACAAGTTTGAAAATATATATATTTTTTTTTTAAGTTTAGGTACAGAATTTCGTGGAGGAATTCGAAGGAGATACATTATTTTCTTGGAATGGAGAGTTTATATTTTGTAAGTTGTTCCACACAAACTAGAGGCTGAAACCGGCATTCATTGAAAGACATTGCAGTCCCTTAAATTGGTGGAAGATTTGTCCATAGCCATGGATCAAGTAGCAGAGGAACCTACCGCAGAACAAATTGAAAACTATTTTTGAGAAAAATTTAGGATATACTTATCTTTCTCACATACGAGATCAGCTAGCAATTGCTGAAAATCAAACAGAAAACAGTGACAGTGAAAACATTCAGTATTTTAGGTTTGCTCCCGTCACTTCATGTGACTTGGAAATAAGTTTTTCTCGTTTCATTTCAGCGAAGAAGTTATGGATCCGAAAACCTTCGAATGTACGTAGTCATACACTGTAATAAAATGTACAAAGCAGAACAGTAAATTTGATCTATTTCTCATGTTTACTTTTATTATATATGTTATAAAATTACGTGTTTCAACCTACCATAATACTATCAATATGTTGTTCCAGACAGAAACCACTTTTATGGCAGACCTGACAGTACCTCTGTGCTGGAAGCGGGAGTTTGTTGACGTTGAAGTCCGGTCGCTTAGCAACGTGCAAAGACACAAGTCCCCAAGTTCCGAGCTTTGGTGATTATTATTCCGTATTAATACTTAGATATAATTGCAGATTTTCAAAACGATATTTCTTTACTTCACTGATTTCAACAGTTCACATGTAATTATAACTAATGACGTGTGAAGATATGTTAGGGATCTAAGATATGAAAATAATGTTAACGTTTACCATTGTAGTATTTAGCATCACGGTTATCTTCATTTTCTATTGGTTATATCTGATCCTGGATAATAGAAAGAATCTTCACACAAATATCAACTTTGAGAGTGAAAGTACCACCTTCAGTTTTCAGACGTTCCACTATATTTTGTGCATGACCCGTCTTTCTTTTAGCATTTCTTTTAATATTTTCATAACATTGATTTGTTTCATAGTTCGTTTTTTCACATCAAAGTGGCGATTGAAAATCTTGGGTTAAAGAGACCCATGCTTGTTCCTTTTTCCTAGTGAAAGTTTGAGTTCAATTACATTCCTATAATTAATTGCTAGATCTACTAAAATATTTATATTTCTCATATGAGGTAAAATTACTACTCCTTATACGTTCCTTTTTCTCGATTTCCATGGTGATTATGTTAGTCTCCAATACTTCCATAATGTTGTTGTTGTTGTTTTCTAGTGCCTTGCATTTGGCAATGAAGCCATTAGCAGTCGTGCTTTCCAATACTTTTGAACTGTAGTTTCTTCTGATCTTAATGCTTCACAGGTCTTCAAGTGGTCTTCATTCATTTCTGCTGGATCGTTACACAGGACACATATGGGTGAAGCTGAGATACCTATTCTGTAGAGATGACTTGCTAGACAGTCATGATTTGTCAATAGTCTGAAAGCTGCAACTGCTGTTTTCCTTGGTCTCTGGGGCATTATATCTGGGTTGGAAAGTAGTGTAATCCATTTTTTGTCTTCCATAATGTAAAAAATACAATTTTCCGCTGAAACAAATGACTACACTAACTAAAGGCACATTCAGTAAACTTTCATACAATCACTGCTTCTGTGATTCCTGTTACATTATTCTTAACATCATGTTACCTAACCAAAGTATTTCAAATGGTTGATAAAACACTATTACACTACCAGGATATTTAATTTTTAAAAACACATTAGTTAACATACTGTTAGCGTTATTTTAACGAAGCTTGTGAAACTGGGCCCTAGTGTAGTGTAATATACTCAAAATCTTACATTTGATAATATATATTTGATAAAAAATTTTATCATATTCTGTGACACAGTAATTTGATAGAGTAATATAGGCCTTAACCAGAGCTGAGCAGGGACGAGTCAAAACATCAGATATTCAATCCAACTTTCAGAATAGATTTCGTATCTTTTCCACAAATGATAGGTTTTTAGTCTTTTTCTTCGAAATCCTCATATTAATAAAGTATAACCAGGTATTAGTCGCGCAGTTGGTAAACGACCCGATGGTCTCACCTTAATTCCATGGTCTAGAGGAAAATCTTTAATTTGGGACTCCACTTGCGTTGACACTCTAGCTCCATCTCACTTGCCGAATACCTCCAGACGCGCAGCATCTGCTGCTGAATTAGCCGTGAAGAAGAAAGTCCATAAATATGCTCATCTTTTACACAATTATATCTTTGTCCCATTTGCTGTGGACCTTCGGTCCTTGGAGTCATGACGCTAAAGTTTTGGTATCTCAAATCGGCCAAATTTTGATCTCCATTACTGGTGATCGCCGTTGCACTACTTATTTGCGTCAACGCTTAAGTATTGCTATTCAAAGCGGAAATGCAATGAGCGTTTTGGGTACTCTTCCAGAGTCCAGCCCTTTGGACGAACTTTTTGTACTGTAAAATTTATGATCTATATATAAATGTTTATATTTAGTTTTTATATATGTGTAATTGTAACGGTGAAAATATTGTTAATCAAATAATTTTTTTTTCATAAGTGTATACTATTTTTGGGAGTGTTCTTGGTTAATAATTTTATGAGGTTGTTATTGATATATTATTTCAATGTACCGAAGTACATATGATATTTCCATGCAGATATTCTGCGTCATCATACGATGAAAGAGTAATGGAACGGAGAAAAATTCTCTCCGGCGCCGGGATTTGAACCCGGGTTTTCAGCTCTACGTGCTGATGCTTTATCCACTAAGCCACACCGGATGATGACGCAGAATATCTGCATGGAAATATCATATGTACTTCGGTACATTGAAATAATATATGATATGCGTAAATCACTTCGTGATTTAAGACGGCGCTTATTCCGTCGGATCCCGGCCAACTAGTCACTCATACCGAGTGCACCTCAGCACATGTGTGGACTTCGGTCCTGCGTTCATAGACATCTATGACGTAGTGCAGAGGGCGGCCACTAGAGGGAACCCAAAAGTTGGAACTCAATCAGAGATAATTCTGTCCGACGTCGGGGTTGTATCCGGTGTGGCTTAGTGGATAAAGCATCAGCACGTAGATCTGAAAACCCGGGTTCAAATCCCGGCGCCGGAGAGAATTTTTCTCCGTTCCATTACTCTTTCATCGTATATTGTTATTGATATGCTGATAATGTATATTAATTGGATATGATGCACTTTCTATTTTCGATTATAAAAAAATCGTACTTACGTTGTAAAGATTATTAAAATTACTCTCCTACTGCCGTCTGTATGCTTGAAATAATAATAATTTAAAATCATTTTGGTTCATGTTTACTGTACTATATATTTTATACATGAAAGTAAATGTAATTTATTTCGATTGATCCATTAGGTGAGAATTTAAGTTGCACTTTTTTTGCTGAAGTCCACATGTTAAAACGAATGTTTCACATTAATATTGAACGTGACGGAGAGAGTCCTTGAACTCGCGTACCATGGAGAATGAACTGCTGCATGTCCAGTAGCCGGGCGGTGAAATCGCCTGGCACATGCACTGGAGGTGTGGTGCGCACGTTCACACACGTCTTCACTGAGTGCTGCCAGTTATCACAAGATGTCGATCACGGTGAAGTGAAGATAGTAGCACAAAGTTTTTTTTTTTCTGGTTTGGATGTTGCTCTTCAAGATCCAATCAATACTGAGGCGAATCAGTATGTCCTCATGTTGTAACTATTTTTATTGTTTGCATATTACTGTCTGAAAGGCGTATGACTCGGTTAAGAGAGAAGTTTCATATGATATTCTTATTGCATTTGGTATTCCCAAGAAACTAGTTCGATTAATTAAAATGTGTCTCAGTGAAACGTACAGCAGAGTCCGAATAGGTCAATTTCTGTCAGATGCGTTTCCAATTCACTATGGGCTAAAGCAAGGAGATGCACTATCACCTTTACTTTTTAACTTTGCTCTAGAGTATGTCATTAGGAAAGTCCAGGATGACAGACAGGGTTTGGCATTGAACGGGTTACATCAGCTGCTTGTCTATGCGGATGATGTGAATATATTAGGAGAAAATCCACAAGCGATTAGGGAAAACACGAGAATTTTACTTGAAGCAAGTAAAGAGATAGGTTTGGAAGTAAATCCCGAAAAGACAAAGTATATGAATATGTCTCGCGACGAGAATATTGTACGAAATAGAAATATAAAAATTGGAGATTTATCTTTTGAAGAGGTGGAAAAATTCAAATATCTGGGAGCAATAGTAACAAATATAAATGATACTCGGGAGGAAATTAAACACAGAATAGATATGGGAAATGCCTGACTTAATCTAAAGCTCATGGGCACTTTCTCACTTGTTTATCACTACTTAGCAACATAGTCATTGCACATATTTTATTGCCGTGTGCAAGACTCGTGAAATCACTTCTTGCATACAATGAATTCATTACAGTACATTTTTTTGTCATCATTATTTTTAGGAGGCGTTTAAGGGTACGTAAGAAATCCCGTATGTTTGCGATGCTCTAAAACAGTTCATACCCTCTGTTATAACATATTCCATCGCATGTTGAAGACTGTCCTCAGTCCACTGACTTCTATCAGAGGTTCTTACATAATGTTTACACATTTCCTGCATTGAAACAAAAAATAAAACTCTTGAAACAAGTTGTCATTTTACCCCGAAAAAAAGTGATCATCTTCCCCAAGTATCAGGGTAAGATGCCTAGTGCTGTGACGTAACCTAAGATGACGAAACAAGGTCGTTGGTTGTTAACAATACAAATTTTAAAACCTTTACTACAATATCCATTACAAAGGTTTGACTAACATATCTTTGCAATTATTTTATAGCAGAAAAATGAGTTTTTTCTTGCTTTTCTTCTTTTCACAAGAACACGTGGCAAAATGAGTTAGCTTCCATTCTACAGACATTCAACTGTCTCAGTGATCATGAAGACATGTGCGTGGCGTTCTCTTTTGGAAGAATGTGAAACTACAAAGAAATGAGCATCTTCCCCCGATAGTCATCTCCCCCCAAATTCACTCTAACTTATAACTTCTGAACCAATAATAGCAAAGTGTGCAGTCTGTCATGAATGATAGAGTAACTGTGGGATACTTCTCAGAGTAAATATTGAAAATGTTTTCCACCTGCATTCATACTCAACTGTAGCCTACTCGTCGCATCATATTTCATGCCGTTCTCCGAAGTGTTTCGTCGTCAATGTTGCTGATTTCATTCCCAATGGCCTCACAGAGTTCACCAAGTGATTGTGGTTTATTATTGTATATTCTGTCCTTAAGGTAGCTCTACCTCTGATTGAGGTTCTGGCTGATATGTATATCTATTATCAGGCAGTACATCTCAGATATGTGTCAGAGGAAGAACAATTATTTGTATACATCTGAAGTCTGACTAGTGGAATATGCAGCTAATCGGCGATGTAGGCATTGGAGAAGGAAAAGAACTGGCCATCCTACCCCACCATCTCCTGGCCTAGTTGCCTCATGAGTGAGGTCTTATTGGTGTTACTTATGAGGTTCAAACCTGTCTTCGGACAGTTGACTAATCAACAACAGGTGGCCCCATACTAAGAAGTCCGGTGGTCTGGAGGGCCACTTTTTTTTAATTAGGCGATTACCGAAGAAGCTGGCTATAAGTTTCATGATTTTTTTGGTGTGTTCCTCGAACATCATCAACACAATCTTGACCCATTGCTTGTCTGTGTTTTCCATTCTCGCTGAGGAACGAACCAGTTGTCTTGAACTTTATTGCTATCGATAAAATTGTTGGCCTGGTTGGCACATTGCACACACCGAATTCTCTTCGAAATGCCTATTGTGTTTGAATCAATAAATTTGTTTTCAATAAATTTTCACAATAAAAACGCTGTCGAATTGAGAACTGCATATTTGTATTAGACTGCAAAAACTAAAGCCTGCGAACTAATTACTAATAGCCAACAGTGGATGGTAGAGGTACCAATATAGATTCTCCCAGAGCCACCGAGATCATTAAACTCAATTTGAAATTTATATTACCTTTCAGAGAGAAATTATAACTCATTAAAATTGTAAAGGTTTATATGGATCACTCTGTATGAGTAGTGTAGGAAGGGCAGAAAAAGTCGTAATATGAACAGGAGTAGCAACAGCAATAAATTATGGACGAGCAACGTTAGAGTGGTGCTGATTTTAGGAGTAGAAGTGAAATAGCAAATATCGCAACGTATATTTAAGATAGGTACGTTAAGAAACAATGACAGTACTTAATCTCGTAAGTTTTGATATCATTGTAAATTAGCAATATAGTGTAATTGAATCGCCCCATGCAGAAAGGGCTTCAGTCCATTAGACCTAGTTTTGAGAAAACTAAAAAAAAAACACTCTGTGTACTATATTATGAGTTCGAAGCTTATGAAAAAATTCACGGTTATTTATTGACCTAGCAAGAATGCTCTTACAGCGTTGCAACGACTTTGAAGTTTTTTAAATGACCAAATAAAATAGTTTTGTGTGCTGGACTGAAGTCCTTTCTGCATGGAGCAAAATATATCTTTACATTTTTTTCTATTTTCTTGAAAAAATGAGCATCATTAATTATTTCATTGCGGTAATGGTTATAGTTTGGGGTTGTGAAAGAGTAATGAGCATAAAATAAACTAAAACAATTGGTTCTGAAACAATATTTATGTAAGCAAATGTTAGAAATTTAAAAAAATTACAATACACTATCTATTTCTTTAGTAATCTTGCTCTTCTTGGTCAACAACTTCACTTGTGGACCAGAGTGTAACTTCTTGGTAGAATTCCTGATTTACTTCGATATTTTATATTTTTTTAAATTTTATTTTATTTTAAATCCACCACCAAAAGAAGCAGGCTTCCAATTACAGGTTGCTTATATGGATACACATACAAAATACATAATAAGAAAAAAACAAAACAAACAACACAAGCGAAAGAAAGAAAATACAAACCCGTAATATATGCTATAATATAATATTGCAGTTAATATAGTGCCAAATGTCAATATAATAATGTAATATACCGAAGTACATAATATATTTCCGTACAGAAATTCTGCTTTCTCATATGATGGATTGGTGGAGCGGTGTGTGTTGGACATTGTGCCACTGTCACACATCTGTGGCACAGTGCATGAGGGTTGGAGACTAAGAGGTGGAGATTAAACTGAGAGGGTCAATTCGGTAGCAGAATTGGAATCCGATGTGGCTTAGTGGATAGAGCGTCAGCACATAGAGCTGAAAACCTGGGTTCGAATCCCGGTGTCGGAGAGAATTTTTCTCCGCTCCACCGATCGTTCAGTATAGAATTCCTGATGCTCATTGGTACATAAGGGAGTGATCTACTAGTAATGTCATTTATTTTTGTCGCTTTCACTGGAATTTTTGCCTTTGGATATGCACGGTTTGGTGGAAAAGACGGAATGTGTGTTTCACGATACCATCAATAAACTGGGATGTGATTATACAGCCACGTAACTGGCTTTTGTATGAAAACTGCTTCATTGTGTCTGATATCAAAATGTACTTCTTATCTCGTGGTACCGACTTCGGTGCAGTTTCTTTTATACAACATTGGCCACCAGTTCTTAATATCCAAAATGTCCTCAATTTGGGCTTTACATACCTCATACTTCGCAGATGCATTACTTTGTATGATCAGTTCAGTTATTTCATGCACAGAGTACAGTCGATCATATCTTCTAAGGGAGTGTTTGATTGTAGCAAAATCTCTGTCGCAGGACAGAAAAGAATGACCTCTTACAGGAAAGAATTGCTCGATTCTTTTAAATCGACTGGTGTCTGTTAAAAATATGAGCAATCTTGCTAAGGTATGGTTTCTTTTCCGCCCTGCACAGTTGTCGGAAAACAAATGTAGCACTGTAATTTCAGAAGGAATGCCTTGCAGGTAATTATCCAGAAAAGAACACACCTTATTGCATATATTTTTGGCAATACCCTCATGATAAAAGCGTATTATAGCTTTATTTTTCCTAATGTCATGAATGCAAAATATATTAACATTCAGCTGCCGCAAGTAAAATGTTTCCGGACAGGAATACCCGGTAAATAAATATTTTTCATAAAATCTATTTCAAGACATAATACATGGGGTTGAACTTCAAGTTTGTCATAGAATTCCCTAGCCTTTCGTTTGTGCACCAATTTCTCAGCCAATGCACACCGTTTTGTCTTATCATTAATATGAGGATGTCGAAGTTTAACTTTTATCCAGTGTTTCACCGGTAAAAATGTTATTATTATTATTGTTATTATTATTATTATTATTGTTATTATTATTATTATTAACATCTTTGCACAAATGCAGGTTCTTAGCAAGAAGGGCTTCAGTCCTGGACTGAATTCCTTTCTGCATAGAACTCTGAGCCTGACGCTTCAGTTCCTATCTTTCCAAGCATTGGACTGAACACCTTTCTGCACAGGTCGATGGAGCCACCCATAAAGATATGATTTCCATCGATATCTCATTTTTCAAAATTTGTGACTGAAGCCCTTTCTGCATGGGGCGATTCAATTAATAAATAGGGTCCGTATTCCAGCTACCTGTAAACTGGAATGAAGTTGCCTGATTCAAAGTATATGTGACATCACAGCGCAGATACATGTACGTTCGTATACAAAATAGTTACGCGTCCTCTGCCTTCTTCTTATAGTAAGTGAAAATCGGGACGCAGCCATAGTGAGTAATCTTATCGATCACTGCCCTTACTAGTCATATTAGGGCTGTTTAAATAACTACACCTTTGTGGCTGATTGAAGGTTCATTGCAGAGCGTGTAATATTGCGGGCATAGTTGAGGATATTTGAAGTAATATTTTTACTGTCAATATAGACAACATTACATATAAATTGTGTAAAACAAACGTAAAAGTGACAAAAAACAGTGTACTGAAAAACACTGAAATACCAAAAGGCACAGAAAGTGTGTTGAACGTAATAAAAAGAACCAGTACCATAAAAATCTGAAAATTATGAAGATATTAACTCGACGTTTAGCATGGATTTGTGTAGTCTACCACGATGTTCAATGCCAACATCCCAATTAATAAATTAAATAATCTTCATTTTAGGGAATTTCTGGAAAAGTACGTAGAAAATTAGTGGGTTTTCAGTGATGAGCGAGATGCAATATCCTAATGAAACACGAAAAAATATCACACAATAGGAATATCTTCTACTACATCATGCACCAATAACGTCATGTGCTACTGAAAGAATTTCTTGCAATATAAAATCATTTCAAGTGACATCCGCATAAGTTCAAGTTCCGTAACTTACGAATGCACGTTATTATTAACTGCAAAGATCACGACGAAAATGAACATCACGGCTCAAGCATGTGTTTACTAGTATAGCTTCAGAATGTCAGGAGTTGACTGTACTCCACGAACACGCAGCGACGATGTGTTTGTTTATATCCTTATCCGTTGCATTATCTGTGTTCGGCGTACTATATACCCAATGTGTCAATAACTTCAGTCTTTAGGTAGCTGGAATACGAAGCCTATTAATGATCACGTAGTTATCAGGCTTGTGGTACAGTATGCACTGTGCTCTTGAACCAAATCTCACGACGAAGTGTGAATTTGCGTATATTGAACGGAATTGGGTTCAAGGCGGACGAGCTGGAACACGGAGCATTTGGCGCGTCATAACATTTGCGGCTCCTCCAGATCATGCAGTGTCAGGCCTTGTAATTTCCGGAGTCCATTCAAGGGCGTGCACGCACTATACTTCCATATTAATTGTCTCGTTATGATTTGAACCTCGTAATTATGACAACGAACTGGCAGCACTAAGGATAATATAAACCACGATTGTGAATTCGAATACCGCCTAATAAAGCTGTATAGGTGCAAATCAAGATTTCAGGTATAACTCCCTGTAAAGTTGATTTGAATAATTTCGAGGGAAAAATTGTTCCGGAGCCGGGTATCGAACCCGGGACCTTTGGTTTAACGTACCAACGCTCTACCACTGAGTTACCCGGGAACTCTAACTGACACCGATCCAATTTTTTCCCTCTATCCACAGACCTGTCACTGTTCGTTAACAGAAAACCACAATTTAAGTCACACGGAGTTAGTGTGCACTCGAAGTTGGTTGCTTGACGGTTGTCAGCCCACTTTGAGGTCTGTGGATATAGAGGGAAAAATTGGATCGGTGTCGGTTAGAGTTCCCGGGTAGCTCAGTGGTAGAGCGTTGGTAAGTTAAACCAAAGGTCCCGGGTTCGATACCCGGCTCCGCAACAATTTTTCCCTCGAAATTATTCAAATCAACTTTACAGGGAGTTATACCTGAAATCTTGATTTGCATAATACACGTCACTGTTCGTTAACAGAAAACCACAATTTAAGTCACACGGAGTTAGTGTGCACTCGAAGTTGGTTGCTTGACGGTTGTCAGCCCACTTTGAGGTCTGTGGATATAGAGGGAAAAATTGGATCGGTGTCGGTTAGAGTTCCCGGGTAGCTCAGTGGTAGAGCGTTGGTACGTTAAACCAAAGGTCCCGGGTTCGATACCCGGCTCCGGAACAATTTTTCCCTCGAAATTATTCAAGCTGTATAGATGTTTCTCAGTTCATTACTATATCTTGATTAACCTAGATTTAGATTTGCTGCTCATATGTGGTAGGTAAGAAACGGATTTATAGGTGCTATAAAAGAGAGATTTAGGTCTTTATAAAATGAAATTTAGGACTTTTAGGAGTTTATATAAAATTAACAATTAACAATTTTAATTTTAGTAAATCTTATATTTTAGGTGGAATTTTTGTATGTGTGTGTATTTACCGACACTGCAAATGGGTAACTTTTCCAAACGAACTTCGATTCCAGGAGATTAGGTAAAATCTTCTTTCCTCCTCTTCTAAGACCAATATGGAACGAACTTGCGAGACCAGTATTTGTCTGTAAGAGATTTTTTTATATAACATTTTTGTAGTTTTTTAGGCTTTTTGCATTTGCAGTACCGGTATTTTTATTTTGAATATACACAAAATGCTAATAAGTAGCTTTTCAGGCACAAACATGGATTTTAGGCATTTGAGGAGCATAGTATCAAAGTTAGACAACTCCATTTTTTGCGATTTCGAGATATCGATTGTTTCTCATGGAATTTTGTGTGCTGAATGCGATTCTGGAACTGTTTAGGTTCAAAAACGGACAGAACAGAGCGAAAATAGCACTTCATTATGCGCTTTAGAATCAAATTGTAGACTACTCCACTGTGGCTTGGTTTCAAAATAGGACAATTCCTTCAGTAGCCAATGAGAAGCCACATTCGTACCACCTTTTCCCATCACGCATCGCGAATCCAGCATGGCTGATTTTTATATAATCGGGTTTTGGATGAAAAAGTACTGTTTTACGTAAATATGCTTTGAAACCGAGTTAGAAGAGACATATTCAAAAGTAGACAATTTCACTTTAAATATGGCTTCGTTTGGTTTCAAAAACAGACAACCCCACTTTAAATATGGCTTCGTTTGGTTTCAAAAACAGACAACCCCACTTTAAATACGGCTTCATTTGCTTTCAAAAACAGACAACCCCACTTTAAATACGGCTTCATTTGGTTTCAAAACAGACAACCCCACTTTAACTACGGCTTCATTTGGTTTCAAAAACAGACAACCCCACTTTAAATACGGCTTCATTTGGTTTCAAAAACAGACAACCCCACTTTAAATATGGCTTCGTTTGGTTTCAAAAACAGACAACCCCACTTTAAATACGGCTTCATTTGCTTTCAAAAACAGACAACCCCACTTTAAATACGGCTTCATTTGCTTTCAAAAACAGACAACCCCACTTTAAATACGGCTTCGTTTGGTTTCAAAAACAGACAACCCCACTTTAAATATGGCTTCGTTTGGTTTCAAAAACAGACAACCCCACTTTAAATATGGCTTTATTTGGTTTCAAAAACAGATAACCCCACTTTAAATATGGCTTCATTTGGTTTCAAAAACAGATAACCCCACTTTAAATATGGCTTCGTTTGGTTTCAAAAACAGACAACCCCACTTTAAATATGGCTTCATTTGGTTTCAAAAACAGACAACCCCACTTTAAATATGGCTTCATTTGGTTTCAAAAACAGACAACCCCACTTTAAATATGGCTTTATTTGGTTTCAAAAACAGATAACCCCACTTTAAATATGGCTTCGTTTGGTTTCAAAAACAGACAACCCCACTTTAAATATGGCTTCATTTGGTTTCAAAAACAGACAATCCCACTTTAAATATGGCTTTATTTGGTTTCAAAAACAGACAACCCCACTTTAAATATGGCTTCATTTGGTTTCAAAAACAGACAAGTCCATGACTTAGTTTCAGAGATGAACAACTCCACTTTTGAAACTGAAATTCCGACCTGACTATTAATTTAATCATATTTTGAGACTGAAAAAAGATCTCTATGACCCATGAGATTGTTTAAAAAAAATGTACGTATAACGGTAACATTAGTTTCCAAGGATCTAGTTTTTCGCCTCTCCTGTAAAAACCGCAAAAGTGGAGTTGTCCAACTTTGATACCAAGCTCCTCGTTTATAGGAGTTTATGTTTCATTTAGGCGTTTTAGGTCCTATAGAATTTTAGTAGGAGGATCCTGTGTACATGAAACGTAGAGATATCTGAATAACTTACTACATGTGGGACTCCAGATACTTGGAATATACAATTTATAATAGCTTACGCGTTTATAGAAATTTAACATGGTGTAACATTATTTTTAGTCAATCCTTCTGATATCCTGAATGTTTCTGAAGTCGTGTGTGTGTCATCATGAGTCATTACGAACGCAACACGTCACTGCAGTCTGCACGCCATGTCGTCGTGGGCGTGACCATCGAACTGCATGCATATAGATTGTTCGGCTCAACGAGAATGCAAGCCGACTACTGGAGATGTAAATTTAACCTCAGGGTTCTGTAATATCATTACTGATATTACGTTGACAGATCATTAAACTGCTGCCCAAACCGACAGGATAGATTTGGGTACGTCGTAAATCTACAGGACTTGTTTCAGATGTTTCAAAGAACATTAAAAACTGGCTTGACAGCCGTAAATGTCATATATTAGTTGAAGAATTTAATTAACATTTCACGTAATTGAACATGTTGATATGTTCTTGAATATTCTGGCTGTTGTTTATTTCTGTGGAATCATTCCCGCAGGGAATATTTGTCCTTTAGCGGACATGACTTCAAATAACTCGTAGGGTAATGTCCTCACCATTGGTTGAGTAGAAATAAAACACTATTCGCGAATTAAAAGATGGGATAGATGAAATGCATAAGCTGAGATGAGAACAACTCGTAAAAGGAGAAGAAAACTGCGTTAGGAGAGTCTAGTCCTTCTGGTTGAGGGTTGACAGATTGAATCAAACCTTCGATGCGAGAAAAAAATATTGTTAAGAAATCCGAAATGGACTGAAAAATTTAAAACGAATAACTCTGAATAAGAGGAAAGCGAATGTTTGAAGAAGGGATATTAGGACATCTACTATTAAATAAACGAGGAAAAGTCCGAAATTATTGGACATAATATAGTGGTAATCAAGGAAACCAAGAAAATTAAAAAAAAAAAATAATAATAATAAAAATCTAGGATATTTCTTTTTGTTAAGTTTATATGATGTTATGTATGTATGTATGTATGTATGTATGTATGTATGTATGTATGTATGTATGTATGTATGTATGTATGTATGTATGTATGTAGTATGTATGTATGTATATATGTATGCATGTATGTATTAACACTACAATTGGGTATACACCCGGTGGCAGTGATATATAATATACAATAATTACCATACAATAATACAATAAGTACAGCAATAATAAAAAATGAAGTAAAATAAAATAAAATAAACGTAAATTTATTTCTAACTATTAATAAGTAGATGCAATAAACCTAGGACTATAAATAAAAACTATTCTATAATAACACCTGCAGTAAGCATAAGTAAATCTAACTTATAAGTACTTCTATTTCACCCAACTATTACCAATTTAAGTAATTACATATCACCTTAATTAATTACATATCAACTTAATTACATATCATCTTAATTAATTAAATATCACCTTAATTTATTTACATATCAAATAAATTACATGTCTTAATTAATTACATATCAAATTAATTAATTACATGACAACTTAATTAATTACACTGCACGTACAATTACATTTTCAGTCTAATCTTCTCAACCTTTCCTTAAATGTATTGATTTTGAGAGGACCACCCTGAAAGATTGCCGCAGGTAAGCTGTTCCAGTCTACTATTGTGCGGTTAACAAAGGAAAATTTTACCACGTCCGTTCTTTGTTTTCTACATTTAAACTTCCTAATATGATCAGTCCTTCCTAAGTATGATGGTGTTGCTAATCTAGCATTGATGTCGGTCCATGCTTTGTGTCCCATTTGTGCCTTAAACAAGGCAGTGAGTCTGGTTTTTCGTCGCCTTGATTTGAGAAATTCCCACCCTAAGTTTTTTACTATCTCTTCACCAATTTCCTTTCCATTTTGACATATTTTGCTGCCTTGCGTTGGACCTTTTCTATTGAATCGATTTGGTTTTGCCTGTACGGATCCCAACCTACTGCTCCCTATTCCATAATTTGGCGAACAAGGGTTTTGTACGCTAATTCTTTTGACTTTCGGTTAGATTTCTTCACAATACAGGCCCAGTAATGATAGAACAGAATAACAGACTAACAAAAATATCCAGGGAAGGCCCAGAAATGAATGATTCTTCATCCCCACATCATCAGCCTCCAGTTCCTTTGATTAGAAGCTTTTGAATAACTGAACTTTGTTTTGAGTCTTTTATTCACATAGTGTGATGCAGTCGAACATTTTTTTCTTTGGTGGTTTAAAAATATAATTTCCTTGTTCAATTAAATTTATTAAAGTAGTGTACCGCAAAGTCATGAATAGTCAACATGATAGTTCATTAATCTTACCAACTGATATGCTGGTTTCATCACTGTTTGTAGGCCACCATAAGAATAAGAAGTCTGAAAACTTGTCGTGTACAAAGAACGTGTTTCCGACAATTTGATCTTGACTCAGATTCCCCATACCTACAGATTAATGCGTTTTTCTTTGGCTGGTTTCGTCTTGAATCTGAGGTCGTTTAGTTTCAGTTTATTGTAATTTGTATCACGAACACTGCCTCTCCTCGCAGTTCGCCACTTCTGCGACCCTGTCACATGTGATGTGAAGTGTATCATTGACATATGAAGCATGACACACTTACCAGATATCACAGATTCATAATTACTAGCTCGAAAGCCTTCGTCTGTGTCTCTGTGTACAGTAAGGTTCGAAAGTCTTGTCACCCCCCTCTTATTTGTATGTTGATGTGGATCCATTTTGAACATGTCATAGCAGATGTGTGACAATGGTTGATACTTTACGTTCCAGCCTGTTTAGTGATCCAGAACATCAGTGTGGGACCATCATTGTCGGGCCCAAAATGATGAGGCGCCATGTTCTGTGTGAAATTTTCCGCAGCAAAGGCAGTGTGATTTCCCTGAATGCCTCCCTAACAGCTTGCTTCAAATCTTCAATTGTCTGGTATCCAAGTTTCGAGACATGCTGCTTAATTATTCCCCAAAGGGAAATCACACGCCTTTGCTGCGGGAAATTTTGCACAGAACATGGCGCCACATCATTTTGTGCCGCGACAATGATGGTCCCATACTGATGTTCTGGATCACTAAACAAGCTGGAACGTAAAGCATCAACCATTGTCACACATCTGCTATGACATGTTCAAAATGGATGCACATCAACATACAAACAAGGGGGGGGGTGGTGACAAGACTTTCGGACCTTACTGTATAATGCATACGATATAAAATCCAACGGACTAGGCTTGGATTCTCGGCAGAAAACGGCAATTTTATCTTTTTTCTTCGCCCCTAAGGAAGTTGGCGTCGTCACTTTATTGGGTTTATTATTATTATTATTATTATTATTATTATTATTATTATTATTATTATTATTATTATTATTATTATAATGTACCGAAGTACATATGATGTCTCCATGCAGATATTCTGCGTCATCATACGATGAAAGAGTAATGGAACGGAGAAAAATTCTCTCCGGCGCCGGGATTTGAACCCGGGTTTTCAGCTCTACGTGCTGACGCTTTATCCACTAAGCCACACCGGATTCCACCCCGGCGTCGGAAGAATCGTCTCAGTTTTAAGTTCCAACTCTTGGGTTCCCTCTAGTGGCCGCCCTCTGCACTATATCATAGATATCTATGGACCTAGACCGAAGTCCACACATGTGCTGAGGTGCACTCGTAATGAGTGACTAGTTGGCCGGGATAAAGCGTCAGCACGTAGAGTTGAAAACCCGGGTTCAAATCCCGGCGCCGGAGAGAATTTTTCTCCATTCCATTACTCTTTCATCGTATGATGACGCTGAATATCTGCGTGGAAACATCATATGTACTTCGGTACATTAAAATAATAATATATATATGATATGCGTAAATCACTTCGTGATTTAAGACGGCGCTTATTCCGTCGGATCCCGGCCAACTAGTCACTCATATCGAGTGCACCTCGGCACATGTGTGGACTTCGGTCCTACGTTCATAGACATCTATGACGTAGTGCAGAGGGCGGCCACTAGAGGGAACCCAAGAGTTGGAGCTTAATCTGAGACGATTCTAACCGGCGTCGGGGTAGTATCCGGTGTGGCTTAGTGGATAAAGCATCAGCACGTAGAGCTGAAAACCCGGGTTCAAATCCCGGCGCCGGAGAGAATTTTTCTCAGTTCCATTACTCTTTCATCGTTTATTGGGTTTGTTTATGTTGTTTTCAATGGAAGATCTATGATGTGCCGACCATGTGTACAGTTAGCCTCGCTAGTTGTGAATGTCTAACTAACGTTGATAAAAATTTTCTAACGAGAAAGAAAGAAAAAAGATTGAAAATCCAATCGCTGAAAGTTGATAAAGTAATACAATTAAATAGAAGAATTGAATCTATGAGATGAAGCGTGAGAATGTCACCTCTGACTGAGAGCGTATTCCGAATCTCAGCGCCGCTGAGCAATCTGATGGCATCACGGTGTTCCGAATTTCACCGACGGAGTCACTGATGCTCCACCGGTGTCGCACCGGTGCCATCAGCCGCCATCAGTGAATCTGATTGGTTCTTGTATAGGGCGGGAATTAGCAGACGAATGACATCGTGCACTGTTGTGTCATGGCGGTGTGTTCTGCTGTATTGTTTGTAATGAGCACAACGTAAAAACAATATGTTAATGGCTTATGAGCGAACATGTCAACGGACCAGTTATTACTACCGGTTCAAGAAATAAGTTGTTTATGCTCTCTTTTCTTTGAACGAGATGACAGTACGAAAATTTCGCAAAATTTTGCTAGCGTAGCACAGACAACAACTTATACAGTCGCCATGACAGCCATCGATCCTTCCAGCAGTTTTGTTCCTATTTCGCTGCAGCGTGACGTCATTGTTGTCCACCGGTCCGGTGAGATTCGGAATACGCTGTGAGGTTCTGACTGATATGTACAATAGTGGCAAAAAAAATCCGGACCGACCCTTGTAGCTGATACAAAAGAATCCTGTGCTGTGTATTGTGTCAAACTGTGGTAATTTCAATATGGATAGTGAAGCCAGAGGTATGTACTGCTATTTAATGCAAAAGTACGCAGTTATCTTTGCCGAATAGAGGTAGAAATGTAATATTGAGCCAGTTGAAAATAAAACTCTAAAAGTTTTTTCGTCTGTAAGTTTGAGGCACTGAAGAAAACAAAAGACGGTAAGAATTGAACAAATGCAATAAATTTCATTGTTACAATTAATTATACAAGATGGATGTGTTTTGTGACTAACACAATTTGAATTCGTAACTCTGAAATCAGCTACAAAGATCGGTCCGGTTTTTTTTTTTGCCACTGCTGTACATCTATCATGAGGCAGTACATCTCACTTGACTATAAGTGTCAGAGGAAGAATATTATTTGTATGCATCTGAAGTCTGGCTGGTTTAATATATTACTAGTAAGCGTTGTATGCAATGGAGGGGGGGAAGAAACTGGTCATCCTATCCTATTATCTCCTGATTTAGTTGCCTCATGAGTGATGTTTTATTATTGGTATCACGACGCTCCAGACAGTTTGGGGACTATTGACTAAACATAAACTTACAACATCATTGTTATAATTTTTTCTAATATTATTAAATCTGCTCTCAAGGGAACAATACAGTAATTATTTACCAAGGATGTATTACGGTTTTAGTAATTAATTAAATGAATGAATGAATAAATAAATAAATAAATAGTCTGATCCGTTTGGGTATGGATAATATTAATTTATTATTATAAAGCTATTATGATAGTAGGAAAAATTTCTTACTGGTTATATTATGATTAAAAGACGGGAGTTTCCATATATGACAATCAAGAATGGATAATCTGAAAGGACAAATGAAAATCGTAGATGATTAAAATGGCTACTACAAATCAACAGCGGGCACAATATGTTCTTTGGTATGCTAAATTTGAGAGTGTTAAAAGAGTTCAAAGGGAATTTCGACATGAATATGGTGTACGTAATGTACCTAAATACGATTCCATAATGTTGTGGTATCGAACATTTGTAGAAACAGGTTGTGTTAAAAAAAATAATAACATGCAGGAGGTCGCAGGCGAAATCCAGTACGAGAAGCAGCTATCTCTTGTCTTGGTTCCCAAACTCCCCAGATCTAAACCCTCCTGACTTTTTCGTGTGGGGTTTTGTTAAAGACATTTTCTATTCACAGAAATCCAGGAACATTGATGATTTGAGAGTAAAAATTACTGAAGCTTTTCAACAAATCACCCGTCTAATGTTACATGGGGACATGGGCTGAATTGCATCACCGTTATGAGTTGTGCAGGGTGCGCAATGGGGGTCATGTTGAGCTCTGAGGAATCTCCCATCTTTCAGTGTTGTATGCACAAAGTTTCAACAAATGAAGTTCAGTAGTAAATGTTTTGCGGTGTTTTTATTTTATCCATATGTAAACGTATCACCCTGTAAATTAATAGATAGATAGATAGATAGATAGATAGATAGATAGATAGATAGATAGATAGATAGATAGATAGATAGATAGATAGATAGATAGATAGATAGATAGATAGATAGATAGATAGATAGATAGATAGATAGATAGATAGATAGATAGATAGATAGATAGATAGATAGATAGATAGATAGATAGATAGATAGATAGATAGATAGATAGATAGATAGATAGATAGATAGATAGATAGATAGATAGATAGATAGATAGATAGATAGATAGATAGATAGATAGATAGATAGATAGATAGATAGATAGATAGATAGATAGATAGATAGATAGATAGATAGATAGATAGATAGATAGATAGATAGATAGATAGATAGATAGATAGATAGATAGATAGATAGATAGATAGATAGATAGATAGATAGATAGATAGATAGATAGATAGATAGATAGATAGATAGATAGATAGATAGATAGATAGATAGATAGATAGATAGATAGATAGATAGATAGATAGATAGATAGATAGATAGATAGATAGATAGATAGATAGATAGATAGATAGATAGATAGATAGATAGATAGATAGATAGATAGATAGATAGATAGATAGATAGATAGATAGATAGATAGATAGATAGATAGATAGATAGATAGATAGATAGATAGATAGATAGATAGATAGATAGATAGATAGATAGATAGATAGATAGATAGATAGATAGATAGATAGATAGATAGATAGATAGATAGATAGATAGATAGATAGATAGATAGATAGATAGATAGATAGATAGATAGATAGATAGATAGATAGATAGATAGATAGATAGATAGATAGATAGATAGATAGATAGATAGATAGATAGATAGATAGATAGATAGATAGATAGATAGATAGATAGATAGATAGATAGATAGATAGATAGATAGATAGATAGATAGATAGATAGATAGATGGGTGGATAGATAGATGGGTGGATAGATAGATGGGTGGATAGATAGATAGATAGATAGATAGATAGATAGATAGATAGATAGATAGATAGATAGATAGATAGATAGATAGATAGATAGATAGATAGATAGATAGATAGATAGATAGATAGATAGACAGACAGACAGACAGACAGACAGACAGACAGACAGACAGACAGACAGACAGACAGACAGACAGACAGACAGACAGACAGACAGACAGATAGATAGATAGATAGATAGATAGATAGATAAATACATAAATAAATAAATAATTAAGTAAGTAATTAAGTAAGTAAGTAAGTGAGTGAGTGAGTGAATGAATGAATGAATGATTGAATAAATAAATAAATAAATAATTATGGGGCTGTGAAATTATCTGTTTTATGTCTTCCACCAACAAACTAAACAAATTGAAATTTTCGTATTTCCGCATTTTGTAATTAGAATTGTATTCAATCGATGCACATTCTCTGCAGTACAATTGAAATTATATTCTGTATGAGTGTATTATAATTAGTGACGAAAATTTCGTGAAAGAATTTGCAATTACGAAAACGAACACGAAATAAATAATTAAGAATGCATATTATAGAAGGGGCGTTATTTCGACACCTTAAATGAATGTTTACATTACGACGAGAATTAATAAAACTAGGAAGAATGCTCATGCGGTATTTCGAAATGGCAAAAAGGTCAGGTTGTCAGCGCAACAGCTGGCTTCAGGAAGAGCTAGCTATTGAAGACGCGTAACAGTTGAGTGCATTCGTCCGTTCAGTGACGAATGACGAGAAATAAGTATTCCTCAAATGAATAGAAAGCGCGAGTTTGTAATGCTTTGTACACAGCTGCGTTATTGTTTCGAACGATCACTGTTGAGTGAAATAATTTACTGTTTCAGGCTAAGACATGCTTTTCAGAATTATTTTATGCTGTTATTGCTTATCTCTACCTGTAAAAGTCATGACCTAAGACATCACATTGGCAGCGGACAAACGGCTATGCTCTTAGCGGGATTCGAATTCACAACCATGACTTCTGCGCATCAACGAAGTTACTTTTTGTACATTATAATTATAATGAATAATGCGGCTGGCTATAATTTAATACTGATGTTTAGTATTTTATTAAATTAAATCTGTATAAAATTTGGTAAACATTTTTGACAGGTAAAGAATATTTTCTAAGTAACAAATAAATGTGAATAGGTACTGTAAGTTGAATGTTATTGAGCCACAAATCTTCTTCAATTCTGTAATAGAAATGATGGGGTTGTCTAAAAGATATTAGAACAGCACTGAGCACTTCAGCCCTAGTAGATCCATTGGGTCTGGTCATTTTTAACTTTGAATACCCGACACTTTTAGTTTCTATTCGTTTGCAAGTGTTAACAGGCTTGTAGAAGGCTTCGTGACCTTCACGGCGACGCTAGAATCACTTTCCATTTCCCTGATTCGAGCTGTAGTCTTACAGGCCTTGCGGAGATATCTGTCCAATAAACAGGAACCTGAATGAAAAAATGACTGATAAATTTATCTGGAATTCTGTCGTTTAGGATCAGGATTATTTCATGAGTACCTAATAAGAATGACTCACTCAGAAAGAAAAACCAGGACTGTTTATCGCCATTTAAGCAATCTCCTTCGCTCGAATTTCGTTCAGCAGACCTCGAATGCATTAACAATAACTGTAACAGCTATAACGACATATTGAAGGTCAAGTTAACATATTTGGACCTGTTAAAGAAGTACAGAAATATATTAAAAGGCTAGCTGTTGGCAGAAACTGCTGAAGGCTTTTCACATGTGCTCTGCATTCCAGACAGAATACATGATGTGTGTGTGTGTGTGTGTGTGTGAGAATGAGCGTGCGACTGACCAAAGGATCTTGTTACTAGGATCGTGATAATGGTAATAATAATAATAATAATAATAATAATAATAATAAATATAATAATAACAACACATTTTATGGAAACTTTGTTGGGTAAGACAATCGTTACAGTTAAACTTTTGCACTTTTGCGATAATCTTTACGCAAATTTTTTCAGTAATTTTGCCGTGTTAAGGCTCATTCACAATGAAAATTAAACATAACGTAAATGTTAACTTAAAAATGTAAACGTTACGGTAAAATCAAGAACATTCAGGATGAGAACATAAACATAACCGCAACGATACTTGGTAAACATGGAAACATAACAACGACGCCATTTCCTCATATTCTGTCGTATACATCAGCGCTCCACGATTGTGTACTGTTTGCAAATCACGTAAGCATAAGCATGAAAGTTTGGAGTCTGCAAACTTTCATGTTAACGTCTAACGGCAATGTTAATGTTAGTGTTTATGTGAATCATTGTGAATGATCCCATTTGGTAACCTGAGCACAAACTTCTGTGTTTATGTTACGGTTATGTTTAATTTTCATTGTGAATGGACCTTTAGAATAGATAAAATATGTCGAGGGAGATTTTGCATAGCGGTTGTGGTTGCTAAGTGTGTGAAAATCCTGAAATTGTGTTCACGTGTTTTCATTCCGTTATTATACATCACCGTGGAAAGATTCACCCTTGATGTAACTCAGTCTAATGGCTAGGCAAGTTGCCTTACCTTTGCATTCGCCGACCTGCCTTGTTGAAAACCACTGTTATAATTGGCTGCTGTGGAGAATTTCTGAAGAGCATCTCGGAACTAAAATTATTATCACCTTGAGAACAACACAACCGCTGCAGAATCCGCTACGTATTGCATATTGCGACATAGGACAGATGAAGGTTATATCTTAGCGGTACGAGTACGTAGGTTTTTCCGTCGCGGTAGGAAGCAATTATCTCGTGACACGTTACAATAGGAATATCTCCAGCCAACTGAAATAAGTTAAATGAAAAGGAAGGCCACTGAAGTGCATTTCCTTGCGAAAAATGGAGAAATATGAATTAGAAAAAATTTTCAACTAAGATGTGTTAATTAGGCCTTTGTTAAATAAATTGCTAAACACTTTATTTCTTTGTTACTAGAACTATCCTATTCTTATTCAATTCAGAGCGTTTTAACTAAAATATGTGCGAGTCCGGGTTCGATTCCCGTCAAGAAAGTGGAAATTTATCTCCTTTGCTGTCTTACGCGTTGGTCTTGTGCCTGTTTATTAAAAATGAAGTTAATTAAAAATAAACAATTTCGGGATGGTTAAATTATTTATAATGAATACATTGAATTATTAGCATGGTTAATATGCGTTGAATTTGTGCAAATTACGAAGTATTACATATATTTCACTAGGATTTTCTGTTACATCCAGTTTTAATTTCAGCTATTGGCCTATATGGCTATTTTAGTTAAACCAATTTATAGTATTTCAGAAAATAGAACACCTTTCAAGGAGGATATGACTTGACAAGGACTAAAGTTATGTTTATTCCGTCATTATTGGAATATAAGAAAGAATTGATTCACTTTTAAAATTAGTTTCGAGATTTTGAAAATATACACAATACGTTTCCAATATCCCTGATCGGCCTGATACAGAAAACTGATTTTCGATATGTCAACTCTCTTTCCTCTATGCTGAAATCTCCTCTTTAAACTAACTGAAGTGACTTCTTTTGCAGTTAGCATTTACGAGATTTTTTAAAAATATAGACAACATTTTCATAATTAATATTGTACAGTAATAATATTATGTTAGATTATATATCGATAGTGTTCGGATAAAGGAGGTTGTCATATTTTGTGCAGATGGAGTTTTGTTCCCCAGGTGAATCCACATGTTAAATTCTACAAGTGAGCGTGAAGAAACAAAATAATACAGCATTTGATGTGTTTTATTTGTGTAGAAAATTATTTGCAGTAAGTTTAATTTTCATTTATCTCCTGTACCCAAACACCATCAATATCTTGTCATATATATACCGTCACTTACGGAGCTTTTTTCCGAAGACATTCTGAGCAAAAAAGTCACATAAACATGTGTCCTAATCTCAACATTTTCAGAGTTGCATTGTTTGTAAAATACCATCATTATTTAATTTTAAGGGTACAATATATTACAGGAAAAGAATGAACTATTCGGGAGTACCATTTATTTAATTGGATAGTATTCTGATGCTAAATGTGTTGTGAATTCAATAGTTGCTTCGTACAGAATATTTTTCCTTTTTTTAAAATTACAAAATTACATTTTATTACGCATTTATCACAAAATTGTTACAAATCATGCCACTTTTGTAAATTCTTTAAAACTGTACATTATGGTACATAATTAATAAAGAATCAAGTTCCTAAAGTCGTATGATTTGTAACAATTTTTGTAAAAAATGCGTAAGAATAGTGTAATTTTTAGTATAAAAAATTGAAAGACAAAATCTATAAAAAGCAATTAACTAACAAAATCAAAATTTTGAACTCGCAAATGTTTTTGGCTTTTGATTTTAATTTTTTTTTCAAACTCAAATTTTTAGTAGAAGATCTCAATTTGTACGAATAAGCTTTATTCTTTTGGTTACATTCATAAGACATAGAGAAACATTCGTATGCATTCATTTTGTGAAATATTTCATTTATTGACTTTCAAAAATTGTTTTGAAGTTTTGAAAATGTTATTTTTTCTATAATTTATGAAAAGAGTATTAGGCCTAATAAAATAAACTAGCAGCATTTCTTACAAAATGAATTCATAAAAACATACAGCTACCTCATAAATACTTGCAGTAAAAAATTTCATCCAGATTGATTAATATTTGGCATAAAAAAGTTGGTGTTGAATCAGGAAAAATAAATTTACTGAAAATGGATTTGAAAGTAAAATGAATTTTTATGTAACACAGCCTATTAAAATTCTCCTCCGCTACATTCATATAGTAACTTCAGACAGCCAACTTTAGAACAAAAAGTTACTAGATTTGTAATTAGAAATTTGTAAAAATAATTCTTTGATGAAAAAATAATTTTGACAGCTCGTTAAATGCCACGCCCCCTTATAGGCTTAATTAAATAATAAACATATATGCAATCAATCAGAATTGAACTAAATCCATTTGGAGTATGAACATATACATCGTAAAGAAGTGAAATAGTCAATAAAATATTTTGGAGAATTTTCATGATATTCAGTGGAGTCTCCCCTTTGCCGGATACTAGACATACACATTGCGAATCTCTCTTATCGTGTTGTCAGCACGATATAGGGCCAACTCAGAGACAGTATATAACAGCATACATAAAGGACAAACTTACAGTCTGGTGGACGGAAGACAAATTTCTTCCATAACTGACGCCTGAAATCGAACCACGGATCGTTTGGATAGGAAGTGCTTATACTGTGCACTAAGCAAGGCGACGGACAGTTACGTAATTTGTATAATTATGTATAAGGTGGCATGAATTGCAATCACTTTCAATCTGTACGCAAAATTTGTAAGGATGAAGTTCATACTGGTGAATGTATATCGTGTTACACCGTAAATACTAATATTTATTCTGAAATTACCTTCGAAGATAATGTGTGTTATGTCGATTACAGTATCTTACTTTAAATAACTTAGATGTTAGGAATATACAAAATAATGCGCAAATGTTTTGTAGCATCTTTCATACACAGTTCTCTGCTGTTTAATGTGTTACAGTATACGACGCAACACAACATTTTCTACAAAAACTTGTAGTTTGTGTTTGAGTTACAACAGTGATAATAATTACTCCAAGGTCCCTGTTGTGTTGCCTGAGGAATTTCGAGATGACACCCTTCTGCGTTTCCGGTGAAAGGTTTCAGTCTTTTACCAGCGTTAGTATCACCGGGCGTAGGGTGGTTACGTGTTACATAATGGAAGACAAGTTATACAACAATCTTAATTACTCGATCTGAAAAAGAAACACCATTACAGGAGAAAACTAAACAACCTTAGCTTAAGAGTGCTTCGAAGGTAATTTCAGTCAGATAATTCATTACTGAATTTCTTGGAAATTATTTTATTTATTAAATAGCTACAATAAGCGTCCTTGGATGTGATCATACCAGCATTATCTGTAAAGCAAGATCTTAACAGAGTTGTGGGCGTTGATGATCTTGACCTTTGTTTCTAATTTAAATCACTTACAATGTAAGAAATTATCCTTCATTATTGTACTAGGCCTACTGTAAGAAACAGGCCAATCATTTCTTAGGAACTGGCTGCTCTTTCATTCATGAAATCTGATCTAGTTGACTTAGTCTGCATTTAAATGATTTTCCTCGTTTTCTATTTTTCTCGCCTCTTTTTAATGCTGTCTCATATGGTGTAATCTTTTACTTATCCTAAAAGGATTACTTACTTACCATACTTACAAAAGACTTCTTTTAGAGAACCCGGAGGTTCATTGCCACTTTCAACATAAGCCCGCCATCGGTCCCTGTCGTGAGCAAAAGTAATCCAGTCCCTAACATCATATCCAAACTACCTCAAATCCATTTTAATATTATCCTCCCATCTACGTCTCGGCCTTTTTCCCTCAGGTCTCCCATCTAACACTCTATACACATTTATGGAATCAGCCGTATGTGCTACATGCCCTGCCCATCTCAAACGCCTGAATTTAATGTTCCTAATTATGTCAAGTGAAGAATACAATGCGTGCAGTTCTGCGTTGTATAACTTTCTCCATTATCCTGTAACTTCATCCCTCTTAGCCTCAAATATTTTCCTAAACACCTTAATCTCGAATATCCTTACAGTAGCCATACAGAATAACCGGTAATAAAACTGTTTTATAAATTTTAACTTTAAGCGTTTTTGAAAGAAGACTAGATGACAAAAGCTTTTCAACCGAATAACAAAAGGGATTTCCCAGATTTATCCTGTGTTTAAATTCCTGCCGAGTGTAATTTATGTTTGTTACTGTTGTTCCAAGATATTTTAATTTTTTCACCTCTTCAAAGGATACATCTCCAATTTTTATATTTTAATTTCGTATTTTGTTCTAGTCATGGGATATAATCATATACTTTTTTTTTCGGGATTTACTTCAAAATCTATCTCCTTACTTGCTTCAAGTAAAATTCCCGTTTTTTTTTTTCGAATAGTTTGTGAATTTTCTCCTAACATATCCACGTCATTCGGATAAACAAGCAGGAGATGTAACCCGTTCAATTCCAAACCTCTCTGTTTTCCTGGACTTTCCTAATTGCATATCCGTAAAAGATTAAGAGTGATAATTGTTTTTTCCCTTGTTTTTATAGTAGGCTTGTATGTATTACTTCCATAAAAGGGAAAGTAATATTGTTTTGGGTTTGAATTGTTTCTTTCTTAACTTTGTTTTTTTAAGAACCATCTAATATAGCCACATAATTCTTTGAATTTATACACTGTTTTTAGATAATAATTAGAACCTATTTGTATAAGTTTGGTACTGTCTGAAGATATTTAACATCGTCTATCTGTCCTGAGACTCAACACATTAAATATTGAGATTTTACATTTATTTCATTTAATTTCCAGCAATTATATGACCTATATTGTAGACTGAAAAATCAGAGACCTGGCCGAGACTCGAATCCGGACTGTCTGCATCACAGACTGAAGGTCTAAATTCTAGACCACTCTTTCACCGCAGGATCAGCATTTTTTAGTAGACAAACGGCAATATCGCTTATTCAGAATGAAAATACCTTTTGTATTTTATGTGTGCAAAACACTATTATTTTGTATTGGTAATTAGAGGACGAAATTTCTTCAATAATTGTGTAGAGCGAGATGATCCTCATCTCCATTACGTCACGAACCACTACACTTTTAGAACATCTGTAAGATTGATATGTCTTATTAACAAAGTTAATATCCTACTTATGCAAGACTTCAATAATGAAATGTCATTAAACTCAAATCCTCGACTAATTATATTTCGTTTTCATTACAACGAACTTCGTCTTCCGTGTTGCTCAAACGGTGTTAAATCGAAATTAGTTTTTGTTATTTTTTATGAGAAAATATTGTTTGCGAGTATCGTCTTTCGGGATATGAAGAAAGAGAGGCCGACGGAACGGGCAGTTGATGTTTGATACGCTTGAGCAATGGATCTTGTATAAGAACAGTAAAGAGGCGGTGGAAACATGAAGTAGCAAATATCACTTAACTTAATTTTTTACATTTATATTCGATGATGTATGAGCAACATTGGCAATTGAAGTGTGCAGGGAAAAATGTTTTGTACAGTTTTCAGCAGCACATTTTTCTGTTTTAAAAAGTTGCTATTTAGAAACGCTTTCTGGAATTTTAGTGAAAATGCTTTTGTACAATTGTTCAACCATAATTTATACTTACTTACTGGCTTTTAAGGAACCCGGAGGTTCAATGCCGCTCTCACATAAGCCCGCCATTTGTCCCTATCCTGAGCAAGATTAATCCATTCTCTATCATCATATCCTACCTCCCTCAAATCCATTTTAATATTATCTTCCCATCTACGTCTCGGCCTTCCTAAAGGTCTTTTTCCCTCCGGCCTCCCAACTAAACACTATATGCATTTCTGGATTCGCCCATACGTGCTACATGCCCTGCCCATCTCAAACGTCTGGATTTAATTATGTCAGATGAAGAATACAATGCGTGCAGTTCTGTGTTGTATAACTTTCTCCATTCTCCTGTAACTTCATCCCTCTTAGCCCCAAATACTTTCCTAAGCACCTTATTCTCAAACACCCTTAACCTATGTTCCTCTCTCAAAGTGAGAGTCCAAGTTTCACAACCATAAAGAACAACCGGTAATATAACTGTTTTATAAATTCTAACTTTCAGATTTTTTGACAGCAGACTGGATGATAAAAGTTTCCCAACCGAATAATAACAGGCATTTTCCATATTTATTCTGTGTTTAATTTCCTCCCCCCGAGTATCGTTTATATTTGTTACTGTTGCTCCCAGATATTTGAACTTCTCCACCTCTTCAAAGGATAAGTTTCCAATTTTTATATTTCCATTTCGTACAATATTCTTGTCACGAGACATAATCATATACTTTGTTTTTTTCGGGATTTACTTCCAAACCCATCTCTCTACTTGCTTCCAATAAAATTCCCGTGTTTTCCCTAATCGTTTGTGGATTTTCTCCTAACATATTCACGTCATCCGCATAGAAAAGCAGCTGATGTAACCCGTTCAATTCCAAGCCCTCTCTGTTATCCTGGACTTTCCTAATGGCATACTCTAGAGCAAAGTAAAAAAAATTAAGTTGATAGTGCATCTCCTTGCTTTAGCCCACAGTGGATTGGAAACGCATCTGACATAATTTCTCCTCGTACATAGTAATGAAATTCACAATTAACTTGAGGTTATTTGAGGCGCCCGAGATCAAATTTTTTTCTTCAGAAATTGAATTATTAACGTCTGGCAGGTTTGGGTTGAAGATTTTACACCAGCAGCGGTCGGCGTTTCATGTGGTACGTTTAACCAAAGGTTCCAGGTTCGTTGCCCGGTTCCGGAACAATTTTTCCCTCGAAATTATTCAAATCAACTTTACGGGGTGTTATACCTGAAAGCTTAATTTGCATTCTTGGTATTGTTTCATGGCGAGAGCGTGTGTTCAGATTGTGGTGGGAAGAAAGGTAAGTGAAGCGAGACGACAGGTACGAAGGAATAGAAAATTTAAGATTTCGAAGAGAAGAAGTGATGTAAATTTCTTCTTGTATCTAGTTTAAGCCAACCTATTGCTTCCAGGGATGGGATAATATGATCATATTTGCGAACATTGCTTACACACAAATTGTGATCACGTTGAAGTTTCGTTTTGTTGTCTCTGGAAAGGTCAGTCAGTAAAATGTCAGCATAGTCAAAATAGGGAAATACAAGCGTCTGCACAAGGGATTTTTTTAAACAAGAGGGAAGATGAACATTTATCCTTTTTAGCACATGGATAATAAAATGTACTTTTCTACAGGTTTCTGTGATTTTTCACGTCCCTGTGGAGATTATTATCCATGTAAATGCCAAGATTTTTTTACTGAATAATTGAAGAAAATGTGAGGACTCTAAAAAGTCGCTATTTTACAATTTTTCATCAGGCCATTAACTACTTTTTCTTCTGTGCTGTAGCATATTCTTCTTTCGCCTACAGCGCTAATACTGATTTCGCCTTCCTAAGCGTTTCAAGCACTGAATTTAACACGGTATCGTAAAAGACTTGGGTGAGAATCTCTTTCTTCGTGATGCTGCGTTTGTGCTTGGTCATGAAGGAGAATTAAAACGTGCAACATTTTCTGTTTGTTCCACCTGAACGGTACGTTTGGAGCCCGAATACGAAGGGAGTCGTCCATGAAATGATGAGAAGTTTGGTGACTTCATATTCCGTCCAAAACCTCTAAAAGTGTGAATAATCTGGAGGTCTTGAAAGTGACGGAGTTTTATAATCACAACTAGCCGTACCCGTGCGCTCCGCTGCACCTGTTAGAAATAAATATAAAGTAATTACATAATTAAAATAGGACGTTTGATCCAGGGAACATTCCTGTTTAATATGTTACTTAATTTAAATTGTATTTAAATATTTAAAATGCGATCATTTCGGTCCAGAGACACTCATTTGGTGCAATGACAATAATTCCTTTAACATGTTTCTTATTATTATTACATGCAACCATAGTTTAATGAAGATTGACATATCATTTAGTTTTAATGTATATATTTTATATTATTTGCCATTATGTTTCCATTGAACTATGGTAATAGGCCCTAACTTAATTTTAACCCTTGTTTTCTACGTCTTCAGTAAATGGCGCTTGGCCCACTATGGTTCTGAACCCTTCAAATAACTTAAATAGTTATACAGCATATATAGTGATATGTAATTATATTTCTTTCTTTCGAAAATGTAAGATTTCACGATCTCCTATGTACCACTACTGCCATGGAATGAATAAATGTGTTTTTTTTTCCTACTCAAAAATTTTATATTTTGCACATAGGAGTTACTGCAGTAACAACAACGTTATAATCTGAGGCGGCGGTGAAAATGTACTGTATTGTTATTTAAAAGTCTTGTATATCCTTAAATATCAGTCCTATCAAAATTATGCATAGAATAAATCTTATCGGACATCATTTTTAAAGAAACTTTTGTTATGTAACATTTTTGACAAAAATCTATACTAATCATAAATCTGTAGCCGAAATATTTCTGGTAATTTTCGATTTTCCAAAAATAATTGGTCCTAACATATATAATTAACCACCGAAAATCGCTTTTTTGAAATTTTTGTTTGTATGTCTGTCTGGCTGTCTGTCTGTATGTTTGTTACCTTTTCACGCGATAATGGCTGAACGGATTTCGATGAAAATTGGAACATAAATTAAGTTCGTTGTAACTTAGATTTTAGGCTATATGGCATTCAAAATACATTATTTAAAAGGGGGGTTATAAGGGGGCCTGAATTAAATAAATTGAAATATCTCGCTTATTATTGATTTTTGTGAAAAATATTACATAACAAAAGTTTCTTTGAAAGTAATTTTCGATAAGGTTTATTCCTTGAAAAATTTTGATAGGACTGATATTTAATGAGATAAATGAGTTTTAAAATTAAAATAACTGCCATCTAAAGCCGTGTAATGAATTAAAAAACAAATGACTTCGTCTATAAGGGGCCTTGGACAACAACAATCGAAAGCTATGAAAGATAGCCTACAGAGAATGTTTCTGTGTTTGTATGAAGTAATATCGGAAGCTAAATTAACCTATTTGTATAATTAATTATTATTTCACCATTGGAAAGTGTAGTTTCTCTAGATGGACATAATGCTATAATGTTATTACAGTAACTTCTGATATAATATAATATAATATAATATAATATAATATAATATAATATAATATAATATAATATAGTATAGTATAGTATAGTATAGTATAGTATAGTATAGTATAGTATAGTATAGTATAGTATAGTATAGTATAGTATAATATAATATAATATAATATAATATAATATAATATAATATAATATAATATAATATGTAATATTATATAATATAATTTAAGTTATTTGAAGGGTTCACAACCATTTACTGAATATGTAGAAAACAAGGTTTAAAATTAAGTTATTACCATAATTCAATGGAAACCTATAACAAGTAAAATAAAGTATACACATTAAATCTAAATGATGTCAATCTTCATTAAACTATGGTTGCATGTAATAAAAATTAAGAAACAGGTTAAAGGAATTATCATTGCGCCAAATGAGTGTCTCTGGACCAAAATGATCGCATTTTAATTATTTGGATGCAATTTAAATTAAGTAACATATTAAACGATTTATCCTTCTATCAAACACGAATGTTCCCTGGATCAAACGTCCTATTTTAATTATGTAATTACTTTATATTTATTTCTAACGGGTGCAGCGGAGCGAACGGGTACGGCTAGTCAATAATAAGCGAGATATTTCGATTTATTTAATTCAGGCCCCCTTATAACCCCCTTTTAAATAATGTATTTTGAATGCCATATAGCCTAAAATCTAAGTTACAACGAACTTAATTTACATTCCAATTTCCATCGAAATCCGTTCAGCCATTATCGCGTGAAAAGGTAACAAACATACAGACAGACATACATACAAACAAAAATGTCAAAAAAGCGATTTTCGGTTTCAGGGTGGTTAATTATATATGTTAGGACCAATTATTTTTGGAAAATCGAAAATTACCAGAAAAATTTCGGCTACAGATTTATTATTAGTATAGATAAGTAGTGCTTGGCTGCAGAATTTGATCGCCAGTAGGATGAAAGGGCTGTGAAATTGAACTTATAATGTTTTGCTGTACGATGTAAGTGTAATGCTTAATTGTTACAACAAAAATCTAATATTCCTGTTGAAATTTTTGCATCATATTATTATATTATGACAACATTAAATTTGCAATATAAATTCATGCATATTATAACCAGGCATCTGCTAGATAGTATGAGTAGCGTAGTGTAATACTGGAAAGTTTGAGATTCGGTTCTTGAAATATGTATTGAAATGATAACAGTAGCGTCTCATTTACATAGGGGTCATTCCATTGTTAGGAGTGTGACAAATATTTAATTATACAGGGTGATTCAGACCACCCATAACAGTAATTTATTTCGGAAACTAGTCCATTAAAATTTTCGAGACAAAAATATTTATAAGTAAGGCACATGCGAACTTTCACTTGAGCTTGATTTCATCAGTCAGACTTAACAGGAAATAGGGTCAGTGGCGTATCACTTTAAAATTTCAAATGGAAGTCGGGGTCAAAAAGGGTGTCATTTGATAGAACTCTTAAAAACAAACAACTTTCAATGGAACGTTTTTTATCAATTCCTACTCATTCAATGGGAAAAAGTACAAAAAGAAAATACCATCAATATCACTGGGAACACGAGCAGTAATGTGGTTTCAACAGGATGCTTTGCCCAGCTTATTTCTCTTTGGTGGCACGTGATACAGCCAATAATGTTTTCCCTGGGCGATGGATTGGGAGATGCGGTTCTGTGGCATGGCCATCACTATCTCCTAACTTGAATCCTTTGGAATTCTATTTTTGAGCACGGTTAAAAAAACATCGTTTATCAATATTGTCCCACAAGAAGAGATGACATAAAACAGGAAATCCGGGAGACCTGCGAGTCACTTGACCACGCCGAAATGTTAGGAGTCACTGACAGTGTTAGAAGAAGAGTACAGGTGTGTGCTGCTCAGAACGGCAGACAGTTTGAACATTTATAAAAATTAATGGAAGTGTCCAGTCTTTCAGTAACATGTCAACATTAATTGTCTTGTTTACATTTTCGTCTTGACCACGACTCCCATTTGAAATTTTAAAGTGATACGCCACTGACCGTACTTCCTGTCAGTGCTGGTTGTTGAAATCAAGCTCAAGTGAAAGTTCACATGTGGTTTATAGTCCCGTCGCTCTAATTTCCAGCAGCCAATCGCGTTGCTGGTCGGCTACATTTAAACGTGTGCGTCTTGTGATTCGCTGATTCATTTCTTAAGGCTCGATAAATACTTAATATAATCGCCCGCCATTTTAGCTCTTTCGTTGGCGTTCGCAGAAAGCACACGAGGACGTTATTTGCCGCTCAATTATTTGCTGAATTACATTGCGTTTGATTTATTATCATAGGAGCTACGACATGATAATGTTTAACGGTGTGGCAAATAGATTCCTCGTATGGTAACTAGGCAACGTAAGAACAAAATGGCGAATGATACTACCTACCTAGACTTTATAGAGACTTCACTTTGTAAGACGTAAACAAAGAGATGGAGTCACGCCGGAAAGAACAGCGTCGGGACTGTAGTTACAAATATTTTTGTTTCGAGAATTTTAATGCACTATTTTCTGAAATAAATTACTGATACGGGTAGTCTGAATCACTCTGTATTGAGTGAGACTTAAAATTGTATCAATTCCTTATCTTGCAGGCTGTTGAAAAAGCTATGGTACGAGTATATACCTCTAGTTAACTACTTGTTGATCCATAATTATGAAATCCATATCTTTTGTCTAAAAGTGGGCGGGAGGAAGACTAAATGTTTCGGGTGTGACAAAATTTTCCATTGGCATCGCGCATTCATGTAGTTCATTAAGTAACTCTGCTAATTGGTAAGTTCTGAAAGAGTAGAATCTTTTTATGCATCTGTAAGATTTTTAGAACAAGATTAACTTTTTAAACTTAGATTTGAATTTGACCAAGGACTTAAAGAATATTTATAACACGTTACGAGTATGACAGAAGAGTTAAAATATGAAATTCCGATTATTTCATTATTATCTTCTGCAGACATCTGAAAATACAAGTAATTAATAATAATAATAATAATAATAATAATAATAATAATAATAATAATTTATTTATTTAATCTGGCAGAGCTAAGGCCAGTATGCCTTCTCTTCCGCCCAGCCAGACTCTAATTCTAATTAAATACATTCGCTTACATAGTTATTACATTAATATCTAGATCATAAAACAACATGAAAGTAAATAATGAAATTGGATAACTAAAATGTTAGTGTGACAGTAATAAACACTGGTAAGAAATAGTTATAATAATAATAATAATAATAATAATAATAATAATAGGGTAATAATAATAATAATAGTAATAATAATAATAATGAGATAATTTAGATATTTATCTGATATATATATATATATATATATATATATATATATATATAACCATTAAACATTGAGAAACCTGAAACAGCTATTATTGTTGACAATAATTGTTAGAAAAATATCTCTTAGTCTATTCTTAAATTGGTTTGATGTCTGACAGTCCCTGACATTACTCGGTAGGGAATTCCAAAGCCGAGGAACAGCCACAGTGAAAGAAGATGAATATGAGGATGTTCGGTGGGAGGGAATGGATAATATTGAGGAGTGTTGTGATCGTGTGTCTAGGTTATGATGGGTGGATAAATTTTGAAAACGAGACGCAAGATAGACAGGAGTGGAGAAATGCAATATGTGAAAGAGAAGGGAAAGGCAGTGGATTTTCCTACGATCTTCTAGACGGAGCCAGGACAACATTTCGAGGGATGGTGTTACATGATCAGCCCGGCGAATATTGCAGACGAAACGGACGCACATATTATGAACACGTTGCAGTCTCTGCGCCGAAGTAACGCTTAGGTCAGTAAGCAGAATATCACAGTAATCGAAGTGGGGCATCATGAGTGTTTGCACTAACATTTTTTTCATGGAAAAGGGTAGAAAATTCTTCAATCGTCTAAACGAGTGGATTAATGAGAATACCTTTTTGCAGGTTTCTGCAACTTGAATGTTCCAATTTAAACTTTTATCCATATAAATACCTAGATTCTTTACTGATTCACTGAACGGAATTTCGGTGCCGTGTATTTTAATCGGGGACAAATTACAGATATAAAAGGGAACAATAATGCAAGCACAAAGTTTTACTGTGAAAATTGATCATTTTCAAACGAAAACGAATTGCCCACGCTGATTTATAACTCTTGGATGTTTCACTTTTTAACTACGATAGAAGCTTTCTCCTTCCTTGGCCAGATCCATGCACTCCCACTGTAGCCAACAAAGGAAACAAAACCACGATTGAAATTAACGAAGTTCAACTGTGCTGTTTATGGTAACATGTGGATTTTCATTTTAAAATGTTATATATCCATGTCTTCTGGACCATGTTACCTATTTTAACATACAGAAATAGACTTTTTATAGAAAATAATTTTTTAAGGTGTCCTTCCCGGGGGTAAAAGGCGGTCAGAGCGTGGTGCCGACCACACCACCTCATTCTAGTGCCGGGGTCATGGAAAGCATGGGGCTCTACCTCCATGCCCCCCAAGTGGCTTCATGGCATGTTACGGGGATACCTTTACCTTTTTTTTTTACAAGACCAGTTGACATGGAATGACCTATAAATAATCATTTAGTCATTAGCCTTCAACATAAATTCTGACACGAGTTTAAAGAGGAACCCCGGTATCTAATAATGGAAGCTTATATATTTATGTTTTTCTGTACACTCGGGCAATACAAGTTGCTTGAGCCCTTGTTACGGGAAGCGTGCAGTTCAGCCCACATGAATCTGCATCCACACAAGCAAACGCCCACGAGTGGAGACCTGGCCCATACAGCCATCACTTACCCCGGGGAGAGGAATTCAAGGATCTCTGTCTGTGAGCTAAACTTTCACAGTTGATCGATTCGTAAGGACGCTGGATATAAATATTTTGAAGGAATTGTGGTTCAGGATAATTGAAAGAGAAAGCGTTTTCTTCACTGCACCACCTCGCCCTCTCCATCAACACTTTCCACCTGCTTTGTCGCGGTGCATTCCAGGTATTTCAAAACACACGTTTGTTTCATTCTGAAAACAAATTTAATATTATACTACTAATGGAGTTTAATATAAATATCCTACACGTGTTTATGACACATTGACGATGACTACAAGGCAGACTTCCACAATACAAGCCGTCGAAATGAAATTATATTGCGATGAAAGAGTAATGGAACGGAGAAAAATTCTCTCCGGCGCCGGGATTTGATCCCGGGTTTTCAGCTCTACGTGCTGATGCTTTATTCACTAAGCCACACCGGATACCCACCCCGGCGTCGGACAGAATCGTCTCAGTTTAAGTTCCAACTCTTGGGTTCCCTCTAGTGGCCGCCCTCTGCACTACGTCATAGGCGATTCTGTCCGGCGCCGGGTTGGGTATCCGGTATGGCTTAGTGGATAAAGCATCAGCACGTAGAGCTGAAAACCCGGATTCACATCCCGGCGCCGAAGAGAATTTTTCTCCGTTCCATTACTCTTTCATCGTATGATGACGCAGAATATCTGCATGGAAATATCATATGTACTTCGGTACATTAAAATAATATATATGATATGCGTAAATCACTTCGTGATTTAAGACGGCGCTTATTCCGTCGGATCCCGGCCAACTAGTCACTCATTACGAGTGCACCTCAGCACATGTGTGGACTTCGGTCCTAGGTTCATAGATATCTACGACGTAGTGCAGAGGGCGGCCACTAGAGGGAACCCAAGAGTTGGAACTTAAAAACTGAGACGATTCTTCCGACGCCGGGGTGGAATCCGGTGTGGCTTAGTGGATAAAGCGTCAGCACGTAGAGCTGAAAACCCGGGTTCAAATCCCGCCGCCGGAGAGAATTTTTCTCCGTTCCATTACTCTTTCATCGTATAGGTTAAGGGTGTTTGTGAATAAGGTGCTTAGGAAAATATTTGGGGCTAAGCGGGATGAAGTTACAGGAGAATGGAGAAAGTTACACTACACAACTGCACGCATTGTATTCTTCACCTGACATAATTAGGAACATTAAATCCAGACGTTTGAGATGGGCAGGGTATGTAACACGTATGGGGGAATCCAGAAATGCATATAGAGTGTTAGTTGGGAGACCGGAGGGAAAAAGGCCTTTAGGGAGGCCGAGACGTAGATGGGAGGATAATATTAAAATGGATTTTAGGGAGGTGGGGTATGATGATAGAAACTGGATTAATCTTGCACAGGATAGGGACCGCTGGCGGGCTTATGTGAGGGCGGCAATGAACTTTCGGGTTCCTTAAAAGCCATTTGTAAGTAAGTATATATATATATATATTATATATAATTATAATTGTGTACTTTCAGACTACAATTTATCAATGTATATTAATAGAGAATTAATTTTCTGTTTTATTACTTTGCCGGGTTACATCAGCTGCTTGTCTATGCGGATGACGTGAATATGTTAGGAGAAAATCCACAAACGATTAGGGAAAACACGGGAATTTTTCTGGAAGTAAGTAAAGAGATAGGTTTGGAAGTAAATCCCGAAAAGGCAAAGTATATGATTATGTCTCGTGACGAGAATATTGTACGAAATGGAAATATAAAAATTGGAAATTTATCTTTTGAAGAGGTGGAGTAGTTCAAATATCTTGGAGCAACAGTAACAAATATAAATGATACTCGGGAGGAAATTAAACACATAATAAATATGGGAAATGCCTGTTGTTATTCGGTTGAGAAGCTTTTATCATCGAGTCTGCTGTCAAAAAATCTGAAAGTTACAATTTATAAAACAGTTATATTACCGGTTGTTATTTATGGTTGTGAAACTTGGACTCTCACTTTGAGAGAGGAGCATAGGTTAAGGGTGTTTGAGAACAAGGTGCTTAGGAAAATATTTGGGGCTAAGAGGGATTAAGTTACAGGAGAATGGAGAAAGTTACACAACACAGAACTGCACGCATTGTATTCTTCACCTGACATAATTAGGAACATTAAATCCAGACGTTTGAGATGGGCAGGGTATGTAACACGTATGGGCGAATCCAGAAATGCATATAGAGTGTTAGTAGGTAGGCCGGAGGGAAAAAGACCTTTTAGGGAGGCCGAGACGTATATGGGAAGATAATATTAAAATGGATTTGAGGGAAGTGGGATATGATGATAGAGACTGGATTAATCTTGCTCAGGATAGGGACCAATGGCGGGCTTATGTGAGGGCGGCAATGAACCTCCGGGTTGCTTAAAAGCCAGTAAGTAAGTAAGTAAGTAAGTAAGTATTAATGTGCAGTGTAATAGAACAGAAAATTAATTAAGTTTTGGACTGAAACTATACAATTATAATTTAATATAAATTTCAACTTATCTGAATTAACTCTTAAAATGACTTTCAAAAGAAATTATAGAATTGTGTGTTGAGAATTTCACACACACACACACACACACAGACACACACACACACACACAGACACACACACACACACACACACACACACACACACCAAGGAAATTCTCAACACACAACTCAATTTCAGAATACACACACTCTTTGACTCTACATTATACCACACCAACACACCCTTACAGGAAACAAAACAAGAGGCGCCAAGACCAACAACGACCAGTTCTGAGGATGACCCATAAATAGGTCGAAACATGTAAACAAGGTACGTTAAAATTTAACACAAGAAAGTCTTATCACACATATTCCGAAGTGATATAGTGTTAAAAGTTGTGTAATCGAGTTGTATTTAGATTACATTAAAACATGTTTTGAACTAAAAAAGAGTATTCTTAAAAATTGCACAAGTGTTACTGCGAAGTTACACGAGTTCCTGAAACACAAACACATATCATCTCATGTTTTAGATGGCGATATTTCCCTGTTGAGAGACACTTGAAAATACAATTTTTAAACCAACCAATAAAATGATGTCTAGTCATTAACTGCCGCATGAAGGAAGTTTTTTTAAACCATTTTTCGATAGGCCTATAACTATAGACAGAAAACCTTAATACTGCGAAATTAGCCGAGTTTGCCTTATCTATTATTTTGAATTGTAACCACAACGCAAAATAACTATTATGTATTAATATAATAATGATATTAATTAATTATCAGTATTTTCGAATTTCACTAGCTTCCAGTAATCGGCTCAGAAATCTAGAATGATTTGAATTTTCAGAATTTACACTGCCGACAACAGCTGTTCCTGCTGCCAACATAACAGTTAAAAAATCACTACTAGTTAGTATTTCTCAGTATCGAAATTCGAAACGAAGTTGGCAAAAGAAAATCCAACCTTCAAACTAGAACATCTCTATAATCCACTTCCATATGTAGTAATGGGGGGGGGGAATGGTTAGGTTTCACCCTTATGGTATTAAGTAAGCTGATCCGGACTATAGTGTATTTTCAATGTCACCTCTATTACGTAGGTGCTGTTCACCCCTGCGTTCCAGCTGGCCGTGATCTTCACTGGACCGCATCTCAGAGGTGGAAAGTGTCGGCCTTGAAGTTACGGCCACCCGGATACGGGAGATCAGTTCGGAGTGATGAATAGCTTTCGTCATATGAGAGGTCTTATCTATGGGCGTACCATCAACGTGAGATCTCCTGACTTCATGAGCCAATACAGTCCAGCGACGTTCATAACTTTTTTTTTTACAAAAAATATATTATCTGATGTTACAGGTGAAATTAAAAGCAGCATATTCTTTGTTAGTAAGATTCTACACTCAGAAATTCAGTTATTATAATATACTTGTTGCATTTGTGAACTTCGCCATTTCAGTTTCTTAACTTTCGTACGAGTATTTCAAACTGTCGAATACATTCTCGAATTCAGACATATTTCTGTCTGTGCGTAACGAACTTACCTCGTGTAAAATATAGAAATTACTTATTTACTTACTTACTGGTTTTTAAAGAACCCGGAGGTTCATTGCCGCCCTCACATAAGCCTGCCATTGGTCCCTATCCTGAGCAAGATTAATCCATTCTCTATCATCATATCCCACCTCCCTCAAATCCATTTTAATATTATCTTCCCATCTACGTCTCGACCTCCCCAAAGGTCTTTTTCCCTCCGGCCTCCCAATTAACACTCTATATGCATTTCTGGATTCGCCCATACGTGCTACATGCCCTGCCCATCTCAAACGTCTGGATTTAATGTTCCTAATTATGTCAGGTGAAGAATAGCCTTAACCTATGTTCCTATGAAGACGATGTAAATAAAAAATTGAATTGATTCCAGATGATGTGTGAAACGATGTTGTTGTTTAATAAATTGTCCTAAGACAGGTTTGAGCCTTATAAGGGACACCAATAAGGCGTCACTCATGATACAACGTGCTTTATATATGAACCCTTTTTTGATATTTACGTTTCCTATGTTTGCTTTCATTTTTAGTGCTATAGTCGTTTGATGGTAATTTTATGAGTTTCTCATAATGAATTACGGCCAATATCTTAATATCATCCTGTATAGGGTTATCCTTAGTTAGTATCTGTATTGCTGTAATAAATATTATTGTTTGACTGTAATTATTTTATTTACTTGTGGTAACTTCGTTGGCGTGATTAGAGATTCACTTCCATTAGCAACAAGAAAGAAACTGAAAAAAGGATAGAAGAATAAATGTATTTATTTATTTATTTATTTATTTATTTATTTATTTATTTATTCATTTATTTATTTATTCTGGTGTAGTTAAGGCCATCAGACCTTCTCTTCCACACCATCAGAAATACAAATGCAATAATAGAAATAAATAAAATCATACTATAAATAAATCAAGCCACACAAAAATATACACTGGTTGCAGTCACACAAATTGTAAATGAGTGGTCAAGTATCGTAATTAATTGTATCCTAACTAATTAACTAACATAAACAAGAAACTTGCAATTTTAATATAGAGTAAAGAAGAACACAAATCAACACTTCTAGCAATACCTAAAAACCATTAAATAAGACAAAATTTTCCAATTTAATTTTGAATTGTGATAAAGTCCGGCAGTCCCTGACGTCATTAGGTAACGAATTCCAGAGGCGAGCTATTTCTACAGTATAGGAGGATGAGTATAAAGACGTTCTATGATGAGGGATAGAAAGAAGTGCTTGATGCCGGTTTCGAAGAGTTGTAAGAAATTGAAAGCGCGATGACAGATAATTCGGAGTAGAAGTATGCATGATTCTAAATAGAAGAGACAGTGAATGTATTGTTCCTCGTTCCTTCAGACGCACCCATGAAAGTAACTGGAGGGAAGGTGTTATATGGTCAAATTTACGAGTATTGCAGATGAATCGTATGCACACATTATGAACACGTTGCAGTTTCTCAGCTGAGAGTTAACTTACATTAGTTAGCAAGGAATCGCAATAATCAATTATGGAACTAAGAAGGTATGGAATATAAAAAGAAGGAAATTAGTAGAAAAAATATCATATTGCTCGAGCAGATACAAGGAAACATTAGATGTTAATTGAATTCGTCGAAGTGCAGACTTCACTTGAGCTCACACAGTCGTTGACCCCTGTGTTTGTCAGAGGGATATGCACGGTACATCGCAGCCTTCTCATGAGTTAGTACGTTATGCAAGTCTGGGTGACACCTCTCGTAGGACAAAAGAATCCAGTTAGTTTGAAGATTCTTCCTCCGCAAATGCCACACTCTCACTTTCACCGACCTTTGCTTCCAACTTGCATGTTTGCATCTCTTGCCTGAGGCGCTAACAGTCCACGCGGCACAACTATGTACCATCGGGAAGCCCTGTTCACATTCAAATGTACATTAGTGCCACTTTGATCTCTAGTTAAGGGTACTGGATAGAGTTGTTAACAGTATTTTCGCGTATAAATATGGATATATAAAATATTTTTTTCTCTCTTTCTATCAAACACAGACTAATGTCCTTTGCATCGTGTGATAAACAAAATGTTGGTGAGTTATGAGCTAGCCACAGAAAGAATTATACTTCATTGTTTTAATATAGTCATGGCAGATTGGACTCGAACTCAGGTCGGTACTGTAGAAGGCAGAGAGGCTACGGGCGAGGTATTTAATTGCAAACGATTTATTTTAATTCTGTGTGGAGGGGTTTTCAGTTTTTGTTACAGTACCTCAGAAATGCAGTTAGTTTTCTTCCATGCTTAAGAAATAATTGTAAATGAAATGTTACCAAGCTACATTTCGAAAAATGTTTATTTCTTGTTATTCTCGTTACATTAGATTAAAGATTTCTTTCTTTTCTGTTAACTATTAGTCTATAAAATTATTCAACGAAATAATAATTATTCGATGCTAAACAGTGTTTCGAATTAGAACGCTCGTGTGAAAAGCTTTATTACATAAGTTACATTAATTAGTTTGTAAAAATTGTACTGATTATTGAATTGCAGCATCTGCTAAATACCGTACTGAGAAACTTCCTTAAGAGTTACGAACACAGTCTAGTATATACAGTCGCGAAGCTCAATACGTAGTAAATATGCAAACATTAGATAGTTGCTCACCACTAGGATCGCTAATATCGCCTCATTACAGGCAATGCAAAATAGAACCGTCACAGTCTATTGTTTCTAGCACTCTCAAAACTCAAGCGTCGTGACTGTGATTACGAATAACTTCTGTATAGAAATTGATTCCATCGGTGTTTGTCTCAGTGTCGAAGTCGTATAACGGTACCTTGTTTATACCGTCCCATAAATGTTCCATGAGATTAAGTTCAGTCAGATTTGTGCCCCATTTATTATTCAGTATACAGGGTGATTCACTACGAGTTACCGTCCCTTACGGAGCTTATTTCCGAAGGCATTCTGAGCAAAAAATGTCATATAAACATTTGTCCTAATCTTAATATTTTCAAAATTAGGGGAGAGTCGGGTAGTATAGGACATCGGGTAATATCGGACAGTGAGTTTCTTTCATCTACCACACGACAATAGTACCTGATTGACATGGTTACGTTTCTGTGATGTTGCATAGAGAAACGTAACCATGTCATTCAGGTACTACCATATGGTGGTAGATGAAAGAAACGCACTGTCCGATACTACCCGACTCTCCGCTACATTAATCCGAAATTGTTTGTAAAATACCCTTATTCTTGAGTTTTAAAGGTAAAATAATATTACAGATAAAGAATGAACTATTCAGGAGTATTATTTATTTAATTAGCTAATATTCTGAAGCTAGAAATGTTTTGTGACTTCCACAGTTGCTTTGTACAGATTTTTTTTTTTCGATTTTTTAAACTACAAAATTACATTTTTCTTACGCATTTACCACAACAATTGTTACAAATAACGCCACTCTTATACATTCTTTAAGACTCTACTTTAATAATAATAATAATAATAATAATAATAATAATAATAATAATAATAACAATAATAAAAATAATAATAATAATAACGGCTTTATTTAACCTGACAGAGTTAAGGCCGTAAGGCCTTCTCTTACACTCAACCAGGATTAAAACTTGCTTACATAGTTGAACATACAACTGGATCAGATTTAAGTAATTACATACCTACTAATAAGATTTAGGTACATAATGAGATCAAGAGAGGTAGTTACATAACAATTTACCTCATAAAATACAAATAAACATAGTGGAATACATATTAATGTTGTTAGAATCAAATACAAATCACACACAATTTAATAATTGTAAATGTATAGGATTCATAATTAAACTGTAAAGAATCATGTTCCTAAAGTCGTGTGATTGTAACAATTTTTGTGATAAGTACGTAAGAATGATGTAATTTTTAGTTAAAAATTGAAAAACCTGTACAAAGCAATTAACAACACATTTTTAGCTTCAGAGTACTAGCTAATTAAATAAATGACACTTCTCAATCGCTCATTCTCTCTTTGTAATATTTTTTTTACTTTTAGAACTAAAGAAAAAAGGTATTTTACTAACAATTTCAAATTAGTGTAGGTGCTAACTCTGAAAATATTGAGATTAGTACATATGTTTATAGAATATTTTTTGCTCAGAATGTATTCAGAAATAAGCACCGTAAGGGACGGTAAATCCTCGTGAATAATCCTGTATATTGCATCTTCGAATCATTCCAACTCGACGAAGGTATAAGAACTCGACAAATTCCCCTCATACCGAAAAAATAATAATAGTATAGGCCTATGGCAGAATGCAAATGGTACCCTGAGAAGTGCCGATAGATCACGTCCGCATCAGTATGTAGAAGGAGGTCTATTTCAGCATTTATGCTGTGAGTTATGGGTGATATTTCTTTCAATTTTCTCACTGAGGGACACTGTCATTTTACGTGTTGTAAATCTACTACATAAAACTTCGGCTTTGTTTTCCTCACAAAGGAAGCCAATGTTATGATTTTTATCGCCTATTAAAATACCATACGTCGAAACACGATGCACATCCTCTATTACTGCAGCGATTAAAAGGGCATGGTACTACTCCTGTGACCCTCAGTGGTTCGTTCAGCGACCTTTATTATTACCTTGTAAGCCCATTGCTATCGGCTTGGTTTGAACCACATAAATTGGGTTTCAATATAAGCATAGGTTACCAAAAATCTAAGGATAAATGTAGAGTGTATTATTGAAATAAAAACACATTTTATTCTCAAGATAATGTACAGGGTGCGTCAGAAAGAACGGATGGATTTCAAACTATCGATACGCAGCGAGGGGAAGGATAGAGTGAGGGGGACCACGACTGTTGGGTCAGCGAGAGAATGCAGTTTCAGTTGAGAACATGGTGTTGGTCTGGTGTACAACGTGCTTTCATCGCAGAGACATTTTTAAAAAATGAAGAGTCTGTGATCGCCACTCAGGACCCATTTCGACATCGAACGTCACGCTAGGATTCCAACTCGGAATACAATTTTGCGGTGGGTGACTTCATTTCGTACCACAGGTTCAACATTAAAGAAGAAATCACCTGGACGAACACGGAGCGCGTGTACACCTGCAAATGTGGAGACAGACAGTAGGTTGTCCGACCACCTCAACGATAAGCCCGCAAACATGCTATTGCACTGAGATTGTCCGAGGTTACGGTAAGGTCTCGCGCCCTGCGAGTTCTTTCTTTGGGACCATTTGAAGGCGTAAGTAACCTCATACACTGGATGAACTGAAGACGGCGATTCGTGAAGAAATCGTGGCAATCCCACCAACTATGACTGTGAAAGTGACGGCGAACTTCAGAAAACGCCTCGATGCCTGTATCGAAAACCAAGGATATCTTATGGATGATGTTGAATACCACAAATAAACTGCATATATTGGTGAATATGTTGATAACAATAAATTTTTGATTTGATGAATCCTTACAATTTTCTTGCCCTGTGAAATCCATCCGTTCTTTCTGACGCACCCTATATATGTTGAAATGCATTTCCAATTTTCTCTGCTTTAGAATACTAATCCATTTATTAAACTCGACACCACCTCTGAATATTAGACTGTCTATAATATCCGTACCGTCTCACAGCAGTCATTAGCATACTTGGTCCTGACAGGTGAAGCGCACTCCTGTAAATATCACATTAAATGCCAAACATTCAAATAGCAACCTTATAAAGTCGTGCAGGAGTGTAATTAAATCCCGGGATCATATCTATCACGTCGGCTTCTTGTATCTTCATTTTGTATCATATTACGAAACGCCCCACTACTACATTTCTAGTCATATACTTTCAAATGTATGAATGAACGAGAAATAATTTATCCTCATCTTTTTGAGTTGTAAAAATGTAGGCTAGCTTATGGTCTATAGTCTAGTTCTCAATTTTATTGCCTGTCAAGAAAATGAATGTTTTAAGATAACTGAAAAGCTGGAATGACACTGACAAGGGAAGGGTTTCGGCTCGAACAGGAATTTTTAGTTAAAAAATTTGTACAGAGACTTACCTCACAATGGTGATGAAGACCGTAAAAGCATTAATTTGTGTAACTCTCCGTTTGGTTGGTATTGGTCAATACACTTCTTTAAAAATGTACATGAGGATTCTCTATAAAATGCATGAAACAGCATGGAGCAGAGCAATAAGCACAACACGCAGAAGCAACACCTGAACAATCTGCTGAACCACACTCCAGTGCTGAAAAATCAAATGCTACCTGCATTACATTTTTGAAGTCCGAGACTTGTTCAGGATTCACGTAACCACCTGACTGCCAGGAATACTGAAGCATAGGGCGGTACACTGGAGCAGATAACTGGTTATGAATAACAGAGTGCATTTTCATTATAAACACTCGATTTCCCAAGTTAAGTTCTGGATTCTCAGCAAGAGTCCTTATGCAATCTGTTATCCTATGAGCATAATATTGTCTAAGGAAATAGATATCCAGAGGCTGGAAATATTTAGTTTTTTTTTAGGTGGAATGATCATACATTCCATGTCCTAGCCTTGGAATGATTCATTTATTAAGGTTGTGTCCTTGTGCGCATTCAGTGACTCACACAACAGTGTACATTTTTGATTAGCTGCAATATTTTCAGACAGAACGTTGGAGAAAAATGTTCTTAAATGGGCGTTAGACATTTTACCAGTCGCACTAGCTTCTAGGCTAGGCTAGGCTTACGGGTAAGGTGTCCCATCCCCTTAAGGGAACCAGGTAGTGATTATGGGTCAAAAATCCGATTTTTTATTTTGTGTCTTAAAATAAAGTACAAAACTGCTCTTTAAAGCAATATAAATATTGTGGAGAGCATTTCTGCAGATAAGCCTTTTAAACGACCTCTTTAAATTTGGCGGTGCATGTAATTCATACATTCTTCTTTTTTTTTAAATACAGTTTTCCATAAGTTGACATTTTTCAAACTTAAGTGCATTTTTCTCTGAAATTACTGAATCAATTGACATGAAATGTTTACGCCGTTTTCTGCAGTCTGTGTTCTACATAGTAGACCTACGGGTTTAAGAATATCACACACATAACACGAGAAAAAAAAATGCATTTAAAAAATTGTGAAAAATTTTTAACAAAGTTCAATATTTTTTCTGTTTCACTAGGGATGAAATATTTAACTAAATTTTGCTTTGGAATTTACAATACTTATTACTAGATAACTTTAAACAAATACAAGGTATATGAGTGAAGATTGTAGCAAGTAATGTGCACCTGAAGAATGAGGTACACTTAGCAAAGTGGAAAAACAGGTTATCAGTTAAGGCCTTTCTTTTGCACTTGTATACGTAACAAATTAGTTGTCTTTTATACCACTGAATTCAGAATGATTGATTGTATAAGCATGGAAATTTTTATTCCATTCTGAGCACTAGAAGCCTAGAAATATTGAACTAAACTTTTGTATTGAAATTATTTTATCGTACAATATCACTACCCAGTCCCCTTAACTTGTGCAGTGCTCTCCCTACCCCTCAACTTGTACAGTGCTCTAACAGACAAACCACACATTACACAAACGAATGCTTTTGGGAGCTTTACAGAGATGTCAAGATGGGCCTGTATACAAAAATTTGGATACGAAATTCGTGTTCGAGCCGAAACGCTTCCCTTGTGAGAGTGATCACTAGGGAGTTTTAGATAACAAAAGTCGGGACAAAAAAGGAAGAATATTTAATTATGTTTCAATTGTTTTATGTGATTATAAACAATATGCAGTACTTGCCAGTATAAATTATGTTGTCTCGGCAACTCCTGAATGATTACAGTACACAATGAGATTCATCCTCAAGTTGTCCATCACAAATGACTGATAATTATCGTGAAACACAGTCTTTTACTGGATAAAAAAGTGTTCTGGCCATTGAGAAACAACAAGCAGTCCCTAGAGACATGTTTATGATCGAAACAGATGTAGCTGATGTTTATAAAATTATAAAATTGCTTCCTGAATCAGCGTTATAACTTACAGTCCACACCTGTGGAGTAACGGTTAGCGCGTCTGACTGCAAAACCAGGTGACCCGGGTTCGAATCCCGGTCGGGGCAAGTTACCTGGTTGAGGTTTTTCCGGAGTTTTCCCTCAACCCAATATGAACAAATGCTGGGTAATTATCGTGTTGGACCCCGGACTCATTTCACCATCATTATCACCAGGGAACGGATTTATATGGACTAAAAATATATGAAATATGTAAATATATATGTAGTTATTTTTACCAAAATATGGAATTAAATATGGATTTTTACCAAAATATGGAATTAAATATGGACTTAAAATTATAAAAAAATGACTATGTACGTTAAATATTGGTACATTTTAATCAAACTAAACAAAAAATATAATGGACGTACCTTATCTTCCAATGTAGTTTCAACAAAACACAATTTTTATTGTCTGTTACCATAACAATAGGTTACAAACATTTCTTTCAAGTGCTGAAAAGTGAATCTTCTTCTATTGTCTCTGAGGATAGATTTATACTGACTAAAAGAGCGTTCGACGTCACAAGAAGTAACTGGTACATAATTCAATTTCACAATGTCTGCTGGGGATAAGTCCAAGTTAATCTTCACTGTTGATTCACCACTCATCACAGCAACAACCTTTTGTAGTTCTTCATATCCAGGGTTTTTTGAAAGTACAGTGTCCACCTTAGCTCTTACTGCATCTGCAACTTTACCTCTACCACGATTCAGTTGTTCCACAGTACTATTTATAATTTCAAAACTTTCAGATAGTGAAAGGTGCCTATTTTGGAGACTTTTGAGCGTTTTTATGATGCATGAAAATGTATGCTGAATGTGAGCTAAGTCATTCTTCACACTTATGTCACAGGTAACTGTTTTCGCAGTATCAATTGAGACTGCATCTTCAGAGTCCAATGCAAGGAGAACATTGTTAATAGAGTCTATATGTTCGGCATAATATTCAACTGCTTCTAGCCATGTACCCCATCTAGTTAAAATTGGCTTTGGTGGCAATGGAATTTCAGGGTACATTTCTTTCAACACGTTAACTCTACTGGGAGCTTTGAGAAATACTTTTTTCACTGATGAAATCAACAAATCTACTTTAGGGAAATTGTCTCTGACCACTTCTGCCACACGATGAAATGCATGCGCCACACAAGTAAAATGAGTCAATTTAGGATATACAACAGATAATGCTTGTCCAGCTTTGACCATATAAGGGGCAGCATCGCTAATAAAGAATAACACATTATCGTACATAATACCCTTTGGCCACAGGATACCCATAGCTTCGTTGAACAGTTTAACTATAGTTTTGTTATTGCACTTTTCTAGAACATCACAATGTAAAAGAATTCGTTCAGAATATTGTTCACTTAACAAACCGATAACTACATTACCAACAAGTCTACCTTCTTTGTCGGGAGTCTCATCAATGGAAACCCAAATTGAACTATCTTTAATTTCATCTCTTATCTTCTGTATTGTCTCATCGTAGATGGATGGAGCATACGTCTTCCTAAGTGTTGACTCATCCGGGATTGTATGTTGAGTATATTTTTCAAGGAATTCCCTGAAGACCTTATTCTTTAGTTTGTAGAGAGGAATATCAGCAGAGATGAGAGAACGGCACAGGTCGATGTTAAACTCAGATCTTACATTCGATGTTGTTGGTTGTGTTAAAAACAATTGTCTCTGCTTGGAATTTAGTTGTTTGTTGGCCTGATGTTTACTAGTTGTAATGTGTTGTTGCACCAGGAACTTTTGTGTAGATGATACTGCACACTGACACAAATTACAAAATAATATTTTATTGTCAGTTGATAAACCATCTTCTTTAAATTCTGAAATGTAACTTGTTAGTTTTGATTTTAAATTGACTGAATGACGTACTTTTGGCATATTTACCGTCTTTATAGTATGATTTACAAAACTGAACCTATGTGTACTCTGACTGGCATTTAACTGTTGAGCTGCACAACTGAAGTCTGTTAAAAATTTTAAATTAAATTAATACAGTTTTGTAACTTACTTTCCCATTGTTGATAGGACTGCTAATTTTCAAATAACTCTGATGTTAAAGGGATTACTGAACATGTGTTTAAATCTCTATTGTTGAAATGTATTTTTAAAAGTTAATGGAATTTTGTTTTGTTTTATTGTTAAACCTAATATAATATGGACTGTTTTATATGAAATATGGAAAATATATGGAAATTAACGAAAATATGTACTAAACTCTAAAATATGGAAAAATATGGAAAATAAAAGTAGGATTTTTCAACCCTACACATTGTGAAACATAAAGATAATGCAAAATATAAATTATATTAGCTTTATAAGTAAATATGTATTTACATATAAATCCTTTCCCTGATTATCACCTTCATTTCATTCAGATGCTAAATAACCTGATATGTTGATAACTTATAGCGTCGTAAAATAACCCAAAAAAGATAACTTACAAAGCACTCTTAAATGCACATCAGTGTTTATGTGTGTTAGTTACAGTGTTGTGTTACTAAAAAATTGTACAGTTCCGAGAAACAGTTGCTTGAATATTCGGGTGATGATTAATCTGAAATGGAAGTTGTAATCACAACATATATTTTTCTTAATGAAATAAGGAATTAAATTTTAGTTTGAAAACTCACTTGTGGAATCCTATTAGGTCTCGGACCTCCAGGTGCTCCCGAACCGCAGTTTAGAAAGTACTGGTCTACAGCATGTATTTGAGAAATACAGCATTGTGAAAGGTGTGCTATTTCAGAAAGAAAAACTTCGAAATTCATAGTAAAAGTCATTGTGTCGATACGAATTAATATTTGTAATGGAAAAGGAAGTCAGAATTTTGTCAAACAACCCAAGTAGATCTTGTCTGGACCCAGCTTATTCTTAACCTTCCCTTTCTTCCTATTGTTTCCAACTTATTAAAAAAAATCAGCAGCAATAAATTCTTACCAATACTATTGAATGTGTGAGTAATTCGCTTTCCACTTATTCTGTGTTTTAATTCTGTAATTTTTCATGAATTAGTTTACTGCATTTATCCAGTTTTAAATGTATAAAGACAGACAAACTAATATTCTATTAAAATTTCATCAAATTGATAATTTACATTCCCGTTGTGACGTGGCAGTAGGTCCATATGTTAATATATGGCATAGATGAGGCCACTTGCACGTCCTTGAAGCTGGTCTGTCTCACCTCCCAAAACCAGACATCTAACCTTTTAGGATATTGGTGTAACGGTTCGAGCTAAGAGCATTGATACATGCTCTGTCGGGGCGCCACACCGCACGCAGGCCGGGTGTCTTGATGTCGTAAAAACTCGATCAATTTGGCCTAGAATTCGTGACATTGCTTGTGTCTATCACGCTGTGTCGTTGATCACAAAGAGATATACAGGGACATCATTTTATTTTTACCAACATTTTTAATATTAACCTGGCTATACCTTTGGATCAACACCGTTGTCTACCCCCTTCCATGACTGGAGTTCGATGATACTGGCGTAATATACAAAGAAATCACTTTACTAGGTATAAGAGGAAAGAGAAGTAGTTCATCCATTTACGTAAACTAGGAAATATCGCGATTTTGAGTTTGATAATTTTCAATAGGTTTTTGTTTAATCAAAATACAGTACAGTATTAACAGTGAGTGTTTTTACTCACGAACTGAGCTGTCCATGCGAACGTATTCATTATGCAGTGTATATTATACTATCTACAGCACATTAGCGTGCAATATAGAGAATGAAGTTAAATTGAAAAATAATCATAATATGGATATTTAAACACATTTTTGAAAATGGTGGCCGTTCATTTCGATACAGGCTTCAGTTGTAATGTGCATATTATCGCACTATAGACTGTTGTACCTAATCCCAATTACCAGTTTCGTCCTTCGTAACTAGTAACTCATGTTGAAATAATTCTGTACCTACTCTATAAAAGAGTGCCTTACACACTGTAAATTCGATCTTCACTTCTGCCCGATCCGAAAAGATAAAATTACTCAGACATGCTATCTACTGTCCGTCCAAGTGGTTATGTCGTAGGGTCGTAGAAAGGGAGGAAATCACGTGACAATTACTTACTTAACGAGGCCCTTTTATTTAAGTTGTTTTAAACAGTTGTATAATATTACGTAGACGTCCAATTCCTAACAGAAATTAATGTTCTCTTAAAAGAGCTAAAACGACAGCCCAGCCACTAGCTGGCGAATAAAAGCTGGTGGGGGAAATCGGGATACTACGTAGGCAAATGGACGACAGTACCTGTGCGAAAATGATTCAATATTGAAAGCTCTTTCGTCACTGGAAAACGGCGAACATATTTTTGTAACGTACTGTTTACTATGACCGTAAGGCTGCTATGACTGTATATGCGGTCTTGGATGTGTGCAGGACGGTTGAACTTCATTAGTAGAAGGGGTGGGAGTGAAGTACATTAAAAAACTCAGGTACAATAAAAATTGAAGTGAAAATAAAATGATGTACCTGTACAATCACGTTTAGTTTATCTCCGTAATAGGAGTTTGTCGTCATCATTCTATATTATAACTTAATAGTTCCAGTCTTACTTTTTTTCACAGAAACGACTAAATATAGAGCCTAACACACGTTTCATTACGAATTCTGGATATGTGTGTAATAAGGCATTGTTTCATATCTAGCTGTGGACTCCTCGAGAGTTTCCAGCTTTGAATTGAGGGGTTTTGGAGTAAAACATGGTAAGTGACGTTTTAGTGTTTTGAAGTTATTAAGTAGGTATTGTATTGTATTGTGTTGTATTTATTAACATTCAGTGGTATTCATATATTGCTTCACAGCTAGAATATGGAACAAGTCAAAAAACTTAATACTATTATAAAGTCTTAATTTATAGTCATAGTCTAGATGAAATATATACAGAAGAGATTTACAATATAAGAAACGTAAAAAATTATATATTACAGTTATATGAACACAAATAAATATAATATAATTATTAAAGAAGTTAGTAAAAGTCAGACATGTTTCGGAGATGCTTCTCCATCCCCAGTGACTATTTACCACGACGGCTGGTTCAGGTGTTCGAACCGCGTTGTTGCTTGGCGTAAAGGAGACTGACCCGCCTCCTTTAAGCAGGTTTTATTAAACCAAATATTTTTTTTAAGTTATATTTTAAGACGCACGTCGTAGTAAAAATTGACCAATTTTTCTTCACTAGCTTTTTTCATATTCAAAGATAAACCACACGCGGTTCGATCACCTGAACCAGCCGTCGTGGTAAATAGTCACTGGGGATGGAGAAGCATCTCCGAAACATGTCTGACTATTACTAACTTCTTTAATAATTATATTATATTTATTAGTGTTCATATAACTGTAATATATAATTTTTTACGTTTATTATCAAATCTATGAACACTGTATAATTGGCCTAACATGTGTGGTTTATCTTTGAATATTTACAATATAGTCTACTAGTACAACACAAAGTTTTAGTATCAATTTCATGATGCGTTATTGAATGTCATGAATTCACCTACAGAATAGAAGGCGTGAGAAACTAGGTACTTCTTTAATTTAGCCCTAAATAATCTTATGTTTTGAGTTTCATTTTTTATATCGATAGGGAGGCTATTAAAAATTTTTACTGTCATATAACGCACTCCTTTTTGATAGCACGATAGACTTGCCGATGGAGTATGAAAGTCATTTTTGACGTGTATTTATGCTATGAACTGTTGAATTAGTTACAAAGTTTTCACGATTACATAAGAGGAAGATTATTAGTGAAAATATATACTGACAAGCCATGGGCATTATTTGTAGTTTTTTGAAAATAGTCCTACAAGATTCCCTAGATTTGGCACCTGCTATTATTCTAATTTTATTGCTCGTTTTTGTAATGGGAATATACTGTTACTATCTGTGGAATTTCCCCAGAATGTTATTCCAAAACTCATTACCGAGTGAAAGTATGGAAAGTATATTGTTTTTAAGGTATTGATATTTACTATCTTTTGCATAGATCTAATAGCAAAACATGTTGAATTTAGTTTAGGGGTAATTTCTTTAATATGATTTTTCCAATTTAACACATTATCGATTTTTAAGCCAAGAAATTTTGTAAGCATTTATACATGCAACAGTTCGTATACTTACTAGGGAAGTAAAATCTGTATACTTCTGCTATCTGTAGAGATGCTGGAAAAGTAACTAGTGCATTAGACGCAGAATGTAAGATGCCATGTTATACGTTACATATCTCATTTTTGTCCAAAACGTCAGTTACCATGTTTTATGCCCGAGCCCCTCAATTCAAAATTCATTTATGTAGTGGATATTTCTCCTCCTTCTTCCAGTCTTTCTTTCTTTCTCGTCCTCGATCTTGCCTTGTGAATGTTATTCTTGACACAAAATAAGCACAAAGCAAATCTCCTAGAACATTAAGGTCGGCACGACGTTGACCTCTAAGACGACAAACATCAATTGACAATAAATAATCAATATCAGTTAAACGACGTTTTACATTACGCCATACGTTTCATCTATTATTGGATCCTCTTTCCCATATCCAACCGTTTTGTGTTGTGATAGAGAACATAATGTAAGACTTTTGGCAAATCTAACACTCCTCCAAGAGATGGTGTGGAGAATTTTAAAATTATTTTATAAAGGAAACGGGAATATGTTAAGAAAACTGTACTAACACCGTCTTATTCCCGTTGGTAGCTCAGTTGGTAGAGCACTGCCTTACGACGACTGTATGTTTAAATGACAAAACTAAAATTATGTTAATAATTTATCTTAGTACAATGCTCTCTTAAATTGACCGACTATATTGGGAATTAAATCAATGGCTCTCCCAAAACACGTTATGATAATATATGTCATATAAAACAATTTTTATCTCGAAATAGAAGCAAAAAAAAAAAAAAACGAGCAAAAGTGTATTAAGCTTTTTGGTTTGAAATATCTCAAAGAATAACTTCCTGAAATTAATGACATTGCTTACGGTTCGACAGCTATATATATATATATATATATATATATATATATACACATATCTGCTATGTCTTGTGTTGTAGTTTATGATACAGGCACAGTATTGTGTGTTCAATGCAAAATGTGACTAATTATATCCAATTTTACTGCAAAAAGAGGGTAGCTCCATTACATGATTGAGTGATAAAATGAAACCTCCAAGTATCTAGAACATACTCTGAAAAAGAAAGAAGCTCAGTTAAAATTGGAATTTATTATTATTATTATTATTATTATTATTATTATTTTGTAATTTTCCACAATTTTGTAAAAGTGGAGCTACACCGTTTTTGCAGGTAGTCCTTCGATTAAAATAGTTCAAATAGTGAAGTAAGAAGAGAATGAGATATGTCAAGATATTAATTCTACATAACTATTGTTGCTATTTCAGTCTCTCTCCACCTCATTATCCCAAACCCCAAGAACTGACGTGGGCTTGAAAGTAAAAGTGGTTATCCTTGTTTCTGAATAACTGAGAATCTCTGCCCTGAAGCCCGAGTCACTGAGCATGATTGCTCACCTTTCATTGAAAACTGCCTCCCGAGTGTCTATTGTTAAAAGCTGACGTCTTGTGGTAATGAGCCATATCCGCAGATATGGCGTTTGTAAATAATTTCGAATTGAAATAAAACGAAAGATTACTTAAATAAGAAAAAAATACCATGTATATATCTTTCTGAATAGTACGTTCGTATTATTGTAATTCCAGTCTGAATACATGTCTGGTTATAAAATGTATTTGAAATAAGCGCAATTAAAGAAAATGAATATTTTTGGCATCGCAAAGAAATTAAATTTAAAACAGTGAATTTTTTAAAGTGTTTATGATCTCTCTTTTCTTCTGTATTAGTACTATTAAGAGTCAAACATTTATTCCTAGTATAGAGTAGGATTTCATAATTTAACAAAGAAACACATGTGATTTTTATTGACTTTGAAGGAGGCTTTGACCGAATAGACAGAAAAATACTGTATGTGGTATATATTAGAAGAATGATGATATGCACAACTACTCATAAAAATGCACAAGATCTTTATCACCGAACAAAAATAATTATTAAAATGGTTTTAATATAGCTCAAGAAATATCTACTAAACAAGGTGTTAGACAAGAGTGTACCATATTACTCACTCTTTTAACATTTACGTTGACGATGTAGTGAAAAATGGAAACAACTAGTAAATCTTGGTTTTAAAATATCACGAGACAGAGATCTAAATGTAGGTATTATTATTAACTAATGACTTGCTTACCATCCAGACAAATAAAACTTCAACTTCACTCCAGGAATCAGTCTTCAAGCGTAATCAGATCGGCAAACAGAATTTCGATCAAAAAACGAAACTAATGGTTTTTCGAGCCAAGGAACCAGTAAGAACGAAAATAATAGTGAAAGACAAAATAATAGAAAAGTAAGTCATTCTAACTATTTAGGAAATGATATCAGTTACGATAAAGAATATAATATAGATATCAAATTAAATACATTTCGGAAGATCTGTGGAACAGTTAACCGTACTTTTAGAAACAAAGTACATAAAGAGACAAAATTAAAATTCTACAAAGTTATGGCTGTATCTATGCTACTCGTATCTTACGGAAGTGAACTATGGACGACAACCAAACAACACAAAGTAAAATGCAGAGCTAACCTCAAATAATCACTGGACTAGGTTGTATACTCAGTTATCTGTAAGAAGAAGCACTCTAATTTGTCAGCTGGACAAAACACTCTTTGATCTAAAAACAGGGTGAGGACAAAATCTCTTTTGCTTGAAACCCTGATTTTGTTTACTGTTTTAAAGGGGATAAAATGTTTTTGTTGAGTAATTAATATTGAACGAGAAGTAATTGATGACAAAGAAACCATGGTATCAATATCTCCGATTTAAAAAAAAAAAAGTGACAAAACACGTTTTGAAAGTTACCTCCTTAATTGTGATGTGAGCGTCGTTTCTAAAGAAAAGAAGAAATCACTCTTAATTTAAACCTTGGAAATTATGGAATGACTTGCTTCTATTCCGCTTTATAAATCCATATGTATTATGTGAGAAAATTTGCATAATATGAACTGCAATCGTCATAGATGTGCGTGCATAAGGCCATGCAGTAACAATGACAAGATATCGCCCTGGAACGTCAAGATCACGTCTGCAGAACTGGATCCTTGCCGTCCGCAAATATAATATGAAATGCCGTCAGCTTATTATCAACGCACAACAGAGATTCAAGGAATTTGTGTAGCAAGGCCACACCCAATGCCGCCATGGCTGAGAAGTAGCGCCGGAGGGCTAATGCAGTTACAGACTGCTGGAACCTCACTTGCACTGGCATTACGTGTTGTGACAAGTGGCATTTTGTTGACACAAATATGCGATGAGTTAGTCTTTAAAACAAATGCAACAATGTCGAGAAACTTAACGGTAATAATTTTTTCTCTGTGTTGCAGCGAAACTTACAAGTTAACTAGCTGTATATAAGTATATTGAAGTGGTAGTTATATATGTATATACAGGGTGATTCATAAGTAACTGTGCAAACTTTTTGATGTAATGTAGGAGTAAAAATAAGACTAAAATGTTTTGTACAACTTTTCCCACATGAGTTATACATAACGTCCTATCTGCCAGGCATAAAAAATATGTGCCAGTAAAATATTCGCATGTTTCACGTTCACCTACATAGTGACTGTGGTAGATGTTTTTTATTGGTACATATCACCACAATTGATTCCGACCTCATAGGACTTTGTTTACTGTACACATGCATTTTTAGTTGTATGACGCTTTTGTTTTTCCTACCGTCATCACGTCTCGTCAGTACACACTCATTCTGTTGTTTGTTCAGCAGGCCTCAGTTATGTACAGTACGATCGGTCGTGCAGGATCAGTTGCTTGGCCAGCCAGATCACCGGACCTAAACTCCCTGGACTTCAATCTCTGGGGCCGTTTCAAGGCGACTACGTAAACCGCACCATAGTATATCTGACGCATTCAAATCTCCATGTGCACTTTGTTTCATATATCATTACTAATTCAAAATGTGCCCAATCATTTGCTTGTCTTTTGAAAGTCCCTGTATCCTTAGACATAATTATACAATGTAATGTACTGTAGAATTCCTTATTACTAAACCTAGTGACAAAAGGGTGTGGCAACACTGAAAGACAGTTGATAACAATGGTCCGCCCTGTATAGTAATATAGTATAGTAATCTCCGCTCCACCCATCCGTCATCATATGATAGCGCAGAATTCCTGCACGGAAATGGCATAGCTACTTCAGTACATTACTATAATAATATGATATGCGTAAATAATCACTTAGTGATTTAAGATGTCGCTCATTCCGTCGGATCCCAGCCACTTAATCACTCGTAATGAGTGCACCTCTGCACAAAGTGTGTTGGACATTGTGCCACTGTCATACATCTGTGACACAGTGCATGAGGGTTGGCCACTAAAAGGAAAACTGAGAGGTTGAACTTAAACTGAGAGGATTCATTCCGGCATCGGGACTGGAATCCGGTGTGGCTTAATGGATAAAGCGTCAGCACATAGAGCTGAAAACCCGGGTTCATGTCCCGTGCCGGAGAGAATTTTTCTCCGCTCCACCCATCCTTCATCATTTTGATCAATTGCTTTGAAATTCGGTGGATTTGTTGCGTCTGTACGTTTAAATAACAGTACCAAATTTCATCAAGTTTCATGCGTTAGTTCCTTAGATACTAATTTTCACTTATTTTAATGATATTAAATTATACTTTACTTCAGAACACCTCTAGCGGCTTCAGAATTGTAATTGCGTATTAAAATTTTGTGTGAAGGACTTAAATCTCATGAGTGAGAAAACTGCGCATGGATTTTTAAATTCGATCATTTGTTAATGAGATACAAAATGTTTACGTAAATCCTGATTTTTTCTTAGTAATTTTCTGCAATTTTTAAAAGTTAAAAATTCATATCATGAAGAGTTTACAATACAGTGGTGATTCCATGCACAGTTTTATATTTTGGAGTATGCTGAGTTTATTCTTGCGAAGTTTAATTTAAATCAGAGCAAATGTAAGCCGTTGGGGACCTTTTAATTGACCAAAAACGTAGTTTTGAGAAAACGCAATTTTTAGTGCGTGTTTTAGGTTTGAAAAGCTGCGTGTACCATTTTAAAAATTGCCGCCAGATCTCTGAAAATGGTAGAAGGAGGCTAAATAAGATAACTATTTACTTAAAACGAACAAAAACTATTTATTTCTGCCATTTTGGCCATAAACCCAGTACCGATGTCACTCAAGTAACTGCAATTGAAACAACATTTCGATGGTAAAACGATCTTCTTGCTTTGAAAAATATAAAAGTCTGTTTTAATTGTAATTTATGGGATAAGCAAACAGTCTGAGAACACCAAATCCGTGATAGTGTAACGACCTACTTAGGTGAAAAGTTTCATAAATGGTGCAAGAACTTTCATACTAAGTTCAAATCGTGAATAGCCTGTGGAGACTAATGTTTTTAAATGATATTTGTAGAAGCCCCAAGATTCGGTGAAGTATTTATTATATTCTAGTGCTGTGGTGTTAATTGGGATAATATGAGAGTTAATTTAATGTGAAAGAATATCTCTTAATGGAGTAACAATAGCTCGAGGGAACTGGGCCAACTTTTGTATGAAGTGTGTTCTTAAAATTAACCGAGCGTCCTGAGGCTACCTACATTTCTAGCTTTCAACAAGACACATACAGTACGCAGGAAGTCAGCCAATGTATCTTATCCCATTCTTCATCACTGAATAAACATCTTCGTATTGTAACTAATGTTTGGTTATTTTCATGCCATGGCAAGGAGACGTGTGTATTGTAGGCTACTTACTGTATAAATATTTATAAGTATCTTCATTTGGTATCTGTGCCAACTTGGATGTAAGTTTGAAGTCTCACGGAAATCGTGGTCGTGAGTTTGACTTTTGTTTGTGACATCCAACTGAAAATCTGGCGTCGTGAAACTGCCATTACGCGTCTGTCTACTGCAGAGTTCTAATATAAAGCAACGACATTAATAAAAAACTGGCAATAATAGACTACAAAAACCACGAAATAGTAGAAGAATTCGTTAATTAATAGTTTTCTGTCCAAGGGCAATATGAAAGACTGTAGAAAGCTGGGTTTGCAGTGAAAGACCTGTCCTTGGGCAGAACACTAAATTAATAGCCTAATAATAATAATGTTTATTTATTTTATTGTGCTTCCTCAAATTAGAGGCAACCATTAGACAAAGCATACAAAAACAATATAAAAGATGAAAGATAACAGAGTAAGAAAAAAAGTAAACAAGTGCACAAACAAACAAACAATGGCAGTATACAGAATAAAAAAGTTACAAGTAAAGAAGCAATGAAAGCTAATAAGAGAAAGAAAAATGATAATGGTGCGTCAGTTTTTTCAGTACACTGAATTAGAGTCCATACAGGGGGTTCCGTAAAAGTTTGACTGACTCTCTAATTAAGAGGAGGGCCAGTTCATTCAGAAAAGATTTGTGCAGTCCTAGGATCTTACAGAATTGAGAAGAGAAGTTAGGTATCGTTCCTCTTGCTCCAAACATCAATCCCGTAACACTGATATCGTGAAGTTGGTATTTATTTTTATAATACGGGATGGTTGGAACGTAGATTGCTCGTTTCTCCTCATGTACGTCTTCAGGCTGTCCTTCATACGTTTCAAACCTGATATAATAATAATAATAATAATAATAATAATTATAATAATAATAATCGCATTAGCACATAATGCCAAGTATTCAGAAATTAAAGCGAAATTTTATTCGACGACTGTGGCCTCACACAGCTTTAGTCATGGAATTTATCACTACAAGCGTAAATTGTAATTTGCAAAATATTTTTTATCCGTTACTTCGTCTATATAATTTATAATAATTTATAATAAGAGCGTTCTGATTCCTCTATTGCATGAAGATTATTTTTGAAATGTTTTAATGCTATATCAGTCAAAATACTTCTCTATTAAATGTAAATGCGTATAAATTTACGTAGCCTACACCTCCAAGACTTAGGTACAAATAAGTGTATTCTTTTATGACTTTTTATTGTATTGTATCTTATTGTATGTTATTCTGTTCTGCTCTGCTTGTATTCTCTAGTCGATATTATTCTTCTTTCTATTTTATTCCCTTTTCTAATCTGTCTATTTTCTCTTCATTCTGTAACATACTTCTCTATAACGTATTCTAATCTCTATCCTATAATATAAAATTCTGTTATATTTTATTAGCTCTACAATTTATTCAATTATCTATTCTATTCTATTCTATTCTATTCTATTCTATTCTATTCTATTCTATTCTATTCTACTCTACAGTCTGATCCGTTTGGGTATGGATAATTTATTATTATTGTAAAGCTATTATGATAGTAGGAAAAATTTCTTGCTGGTTATATTATGATTAAAAGATGAGAGTTTCCATGACAACAATGCATAACCTGAAAGGACAAATGAAAATCCTAGATGATTAAAATGGCTACTGCAAATCAACAGCGGGAAAAATGTGTTCTTTGGTATGCTAAATTCGAAAGTGTTAAAAGAGTTCAAAGGGAATTTCGACGTGACTATGGTGTGCGTAATGTACCTAAATACGATTCCATAATGTTGTGGTATCGAACATTTGTAGAAACAGGTTCTGTGTTGAAAATGTTAAAAAAACATGTAGGAGGTCGCAGGCGAAACCCAGTACGAGAACCAGTTATCTCTTGGCTTGGTCCCCAAACTCCCCAGATCTAACCCCTCCTGACTTCTTCGTGTAGGATTTTTTTAAAGACATTGTCTATTCGCAGAAATCCAGGAACATTGATGATCTGAGAGTAAAAATTACTCAAGCTTTTCAATAAAGTACCCCTCTTACGTTACAATGAACATGGATTGAATTGCATCACCGTTATGAGTTGTGCAGGGTGCGCAATGGGGGTCATGTTGAGCTCTGAGGAATCTCCCATCTTTCAGTGTTGTATGCACAAAGTTTCAACAAATAAAGTTCAGTAGTAAATGTTTTACGGGGTTTTTATTTTATCCATACCCAAACGGATCACCCTGTATCCTATTCTATTCTATTCTATTCTATTCTATTCTATTCTATTCTATTCTATTCTGTATCTTAAATCTGATTAGTGAAATACTTATGGAGGGTGAAAGGAACTGACCACCCTACCCTATCATCTCCTGACTTAGTTGCCTCATAAGTGATGCCTTTGGTGTCAATTATGAGATTACAACTTGGCCTAGTCTTCGGACTGTTGTAAACATACATGCATTATATTCTATATTTCCATTCTGTTATATTGTGTAGAGACTTCAATAAAATCTGCATATAGCTTTTTTGATGTCTGACGTAGTTGGACGCATGATAGAAGACCAATGACAAAGGCTAATCTGGAAATCGAATATTCATCTAATTTAATATAGTCTACGTTACCTTGAAAGCAAACATCTATGCACTAGCGAGAATCGAACTCAAGAGGATTGCTTCGACACACTTGAGATGCCCCATAGTCATTATCCCCACTGAAGGCGGCTAGATCTGCATTGGTATTAAATAGTAGCTATTTGAATAATGAATTTGATGGTAATTGTGTAACTGTTCCTATTAAAGCGAAATCAAAAACCTTTCGTGGTTTTCTCCGTGTGTGAGAGTGAAGAAGAAAAATGGTAGTGGAGATTTCAGTGACAGATGTGCTAATTAACGAGGTGCGTGTCTAATTACATAGAGGGGAGCAGAACGTGCGATGTGGGTATAGGTATTCACGACAATATCGGGCTTTCGCCTAAAGTAAAATAAAAAAAAAATATATTTCACAGTTGCTACAGGCTTCTCACGCAGAATCTTACAAAGTTTTTCTGCAATCACTTGTGGACTCAGCTTGCTTTGTTGCACAGACTCTCAATTTACGTTTTGCAATGATGATGTAATAATTAGAGTGAAATGTTTGGCCGGTTTAATAACAGTCGCTCTCGATCGTCGAGTAGTTAAACAGTTACCATGCTTGCCTATGAATCCGAAGTTTGTGGGTTCGAAACCGTCCGAGGTCAGAGTATTTTTAAGTGTGATAACAATTCTTAGCAGAGTTTATTTCGAAATGGAAGTAAACCCGGTGGAAGCATGCTGTTTGTCATTTTCTTCGGCCTTGATCTCCGTCTTGCTCCGTCCAGAAAGTTTTCTTCGATAACACTGGTCAACACTGAAAGTGCTTCGGAGGTTAAAGTAATCAATTCTCACTAAATTTGGATCGCTGGTCACTAATATGACATTAATTTTTGTTAATTGATTCTGGTTTTGGCGATATTCGATATTATCGGATGTGCCCAATCAATCAATCAAACTCCTGTATCTCCTCATGAGGAGCATAGGGCATTCACAAAGTGCCTCCATCGGACCCTATTTGTAGCCAACTTCCTCACTTCGCTCCATGTTTTCCCGTCCCTAGCAATTTCCTCCAAAACTGTTCTCTTCCATGTATTTTTTGGCCTTCCTCTTGTTCTACTACCCTGGTGATTCCAATCCAAAGCCATTCTTTCTACTGCTCCATCTTCTTTCCTGATTGTGTGCCCTATCTAATTCCACTTTCGTCTTTTGATTTCTATTGTGATTTATTTCTGATTTGTTATCTTCCATAGTTCTGAGTTTGTATTATATCTGGCCATCTGATTTTTAAGATTCTTCGTAAACATCTATTAACAAATGTTTGCAGTTTATTTTGTGTAATTTTACTTGTTTTCCATGTCTCACAGCCATATAATAAGACTGAGTTCACGTTACTGTTAAAGATTTTAATTTTTGTAGATCTAGGTAGGTATAATATAAGATTTCCTTATTGGGTACAACTGGACAAATGCATTATTTGCATTTTTATTCGGTTCTTTACATTCTCAAAGGCTCCACCATCCTTGTCAATTATACTACCCAAATATTTAAATTCTTGAACAGTATCAATGGTATTATTATGTATTATAACTTTATCTGTCTTTTTCCTATTTGGATGTGCCCCATCATTTATAAATATTATACGAAATCAAGGTTTGTAAAAAAAGAGGTTCGTTTTAAGACTTCCAGCGTGACTTACCACTGGCAAAGCGAGCTTCATAACAACACTAGGCAGTTGCCATTGAAGGTCTTGTTAGTGAAAATATGTTTTGTTTACTCTGTTCTCTTATGTTTTCTTCAATTATGCACACTTTGTCGTGGTGAGATCCTATGTGATATTTTGTCTGCTGTTCTTAAGCATGGTGCGTAAATGTGTAAATAATGCGGTCAATTTTGTTACATTAATGAAAAAATTCTTCAAAGGTAGGTCTATGTACCAAAACGGAGATGCATTGAAATACTTTCTGCGTAAATTTCCACGAATCGCCGGAAATAAAAACAAGGAGAGTATTTTTATTGGCCATCAGATCCAAAAACTCTTCAATGACCATAATTCCGTGTCACTGTTAAATGATATTGAACAGGTGGCATGGGATGCTTTCTGAAACATGGTGACACAATTTCGGGGAAACGTGAGGGCTGGAAAATACAAAGAATTAATGTAACGTCTAATATATTATTGTCATGTACCGTGCAGGAATTCTGCATTACCAGATGATGAAATATGGGTGGAGCGGAGAAAAATTCTCTCCGGCGCCGGGACTCGAACCCGGGTTTTCAGCTCTCCGTGCTGACGCTTTAAACTGAGAGGATTCAATCCAGCATCGGCACTGGAACCCGGTGTGGCTTAGTGGATAAACGTAGCACGTAGAGCTGAAAACCCGGGTTCGAGTCCCGGAGCCGGAGAGAATTTTTCTCCGCTCCACCCATCCTTCATCGTCTAATATCATCCTAACAAATAATGGAGTGCAATATGCCACTCAAAATAGATGTGTTACATTCCCATTACACTTCTTCCTAGACAATTGCTATGCAGTGAGTGACTGATATGGAGAGCGTTTCCATCAAGTAATTTCGACAACGGAGAGACAATACCAGGACCGGTGGAGCATCTCTGTGCTTGCTGATTATTGCTGGTCCATTCTAAGGGATGTTCCAGAGCTGTAATACAAGAGACAGGAAAAGAGGCGCTGTTTATAATATTCAGATAAACTATGGTTTTGTTAGTTAGACCGTGTAAAATACATTAATAATGTACCCAATATTTTTTTCGATTACTCGTACAGCATTTTAAGGTCACTTTCGTATTCAGCAGCCAAAAATGAACAAGGGACTGCAATTTCAATTTCCGAAGAATAAAATAAACTAAAATCTATTGTCCAGTGTAATTCTCCTCTTCTGCATGGCATCGTTGTTGTATAGGACAGCTCTTTTTCCGTCTTCCAGCGGAAATAACTCTAGTACTTCTTCAAACCATCGTACCTCGTCCAGATAACCGTATAATTGTGTATTGAAACCATGTTAAAGATGTCTCACTTCGTCTATAATATCTTTATCTATTTCCTTACTAACTTCACTTTTTATTTGATAATTGTCTTTCGTTTCTTTCTAGCATCTTAAAAAGAGCTATGTCACTGTCAGATGTTCATTTTTTCTTTGTAGTTAATTTTTTGTGGTGTCTTAGGTACTGGCCCATCTTTGTTCTGACTGGAATCCACCATATGTTCGTGCCCACTCTTGTGCTGACTGGAATGCACCATATGTTCGTGCCCACTCTTGTGCTGACTGGAATCCATCATATGTTCGTGCCCACTCTTGTGCTGACTGGAATCCACCATATGTTCGTGCCCACTCTTGTGCTGACTGGAATCCACCATAATATGTTCGTGCCCACTCTTGTGCTGACTGGAATGCACCATATGTTCGTGCCCACTCTTGTGCTGACTGGAATCCATCATATGTTCGTGCCCACTCTTGTGCTGACTGGAATCCACCATATATTCATGCCCACTCTTGTGCTGACTGGAATCCACCATAATATGTTCGTGCCCACTCTTGTGCTGACTGGAATGCACCATATGTTCGTGCCCACTCTTGTGCTGACTGGAATCCATAATATGTTCGTGCCCACTCTTGTGCTGACTGGAATCCACCATATATTCGTGCCCACTCTTGTGCTGACTGGAATCCATCATATGTTCGTGCCCACTCTTGTGCTGACTGGAATCCATCATATGTTCGTGCCCACTCTTGTGCTGACTGGAATGCACCATATGTTCGTGCCCACTCTTGTGCTGACTGGAATCCACCATATATTCGTGCCCACTCTTGTGCTGACTGGAATCTATTATATGTTCGTGCCCACTCTTGTGCTGACTGGAATGCACCATATGTTCATTTATGTAGTTGTAGCACAGTATATTATATACAGTCACGAAGCTTGAGTTTTGAGGGTACTAGGAACAATAGACTGTGCCGGTACTATTTTGCATTGTCTGTAATGAGGCGAATGTAGCGATCCTAGTGGTCAGCAACTATCTACTGATGCATATTTACTACGCATTGAGCTTCGTGACTGTATGTACTAGACTGTGGTTGTAGTTCAAGACAAATATGAAAATCTCATACAACAAGTTAGGAATGGACGAACAGCACCATCATAAAATATTGATGAACGTGATTAAACATGATTATTTCATTTTATAATACCTCTACCTGCAATTGGTCCCTAAGCGTACACCCTTTCACTGAGCAGAGAGATATCAGCTCCTGGTTTTATATTTTGCTGTCATTTACTTTCAAATATTCTTCGGCATCAGTACTTGTATTTCCCGTACAATAATTTTTAAAAACAATTTATTGAAAGTTACGTAATTTTTAACGGGTATAAGTCTGTTACCAGGCAAGCAAGTGTCTTAGTCAGAAACCACCGTCAAGTAATGTAGAACGGAAACCTGTTTTTCTTTTTCGATTTCCTGCCAGTCCGTGCCTTGCACAGCAGGAAATCTGAAGAACTTCCGAACCTGGTGACGTGTTATACACAAAGCAACTGACCCTGGCATATCTCGTAGGTTGACCACACCTATATGACAGATTTCCTCTGTGAAGGTCATGGAGCTATAGCTTCAGGTTATGGGTCAGAGACAATCCAAGGCAGTGCGGAGATGTGGTGGTGGTCACAATTGAAGGAGTACTTCGCATGTGTGACCCAATTATAACGCACTTCGGCGTGTTTGGGTAATTCCGCACGGAAGCCGTGATAGTTCATTGCCAATAATATATCAGGCTACTGTACTTCTGCGGGGAAGGTTAAGGATGCAAGAAGCTGATTTCCTGCGAGTTGGCCGACCTCGTGCAAGTATTAACGTCTTCCCATTCCCTTGTGCTTGTAAGCTGATTGACGTGTCCTCTGTGGTGCCTAATTATACAGATTGTATCGTTAGTAATACATAAGCAAGATTTACATGTTTATTCTATACAAATGTCAGTTCCACTTCAAATACAGTATAACTCCGATTATCCGTCACCCTATTTTCCCAAACCGATCAATTAGTACTATACCACATATAATATTGGATGCGATTATTGTTAGGCCTAAATACAATGAAACCGTTAAAAATCTTGGCATTTTTGTGGATAGCGATCTAAATTGGAATACTCAAGTAACACACATTTACAAAAAAATATTTTCTCAACTTCACTCCTTGTTTCATATGAAAGAATTTCTACCACTTAGTCTAAAAAAGAATCTTATTCAGACGCTTGTAATGCCCCATTTTGATTATTGTGATTCCTTGCTAACTAATGTAAGTTCACTCTTAGCTGAGAGACTACAACGTGTTCATAATGTGCGCATACAATTCATCTGCAATACTAGTAAATTTGACCATATAACGCCTTCCCTCCAGTTACTTTCATGGGTGCGTCTGAAGGAACGAAGAACAATACATTCACTGTCTCTTCTGTTTAGAATCATGCATACTTCTCTCCGAAATATCTGTTATCGCGCTTTCAATTTCTTACAACTCTTCGAAACCGACATCAAGCACTTCTTTCTATCCCTCATCATAGAACGTCTTTATACTCATCTTCCTATACTGTAGAAATACCTCGCTTCTGGAATTCGTTACCAAATGACGTCAGGGACTGCCGGACTTTATCACAATTCAAAATTAAGTTGGAAAATTTTGTCTTAGTTAATGTTTTTAGGTATTGCTAGAAGTATTGATTTGTGTTTTTTTTCTTTTTCTTTTTTAACCTAGATTAAAATTGCAAGTTTCTTGCTTATGTTAGTTAATTGGTTAGGATGGAATTAATTATGATACTTAATCACTTATTTAAAGTTTGTGTGACTGCAACCTGTATATTTTTGTGTGGCTTTACTTTGTTTATAGTGTTTTTTTCTCTCTCTCTTTATTTCTTGTGTAGCTTTACTTTGTATATTATAGTGTATTTTTTTCTGTTTATTTCTATTATTGTCTTTGTATTCCTGGTGTTGTGGAAGAGAAGGCCTGATGGCCTTAACCACACCAGAATAAATAAATAAATAAATTAACCGATCAACGGATTATCCGACTGTCTTTCTCTCTCTTTTCTTTCTTTGCTGCGGAAGAAAGTATGTAGTGCTATGCTATATATTAGTAGGCCTACCTATTCTTTTCTGGAGTCTTTTATTATAAGCTTTATCCTTATAGTACTACTGCCAGCAATAGGAACAGTTACCGGTAGGCCTACTTCAAGGCGTTTTTCTCAAATTATAAAATAGTCACTACCTGCTTTCAAAGAAATGGTTCCAAGAACGTCAGCAAAATTTAGAGGAAACCCGTGTAGCATTCAGTCCTTGTTCAACTGTTCGAGTGCCTGTACTATATAATTTCTATACAAAATATGTGCCTGGGTGTTAAAAATGTTTTACTAATCGAAATAAAAGTATAAATAATTGATCGGTTTGGGAAAAGAGAAACGCGGCTCAACTCTCATTAGAATACGAGATTGTTGTTACAAATGTGCGCGATTTAATTAAAGACAAGGATAAAGTGTATGAAGTCTGTAAATCTGCAACAGGAAACCTCTACTATTCTTATCCTTCCGCAAAGAATCAACGCAAGGAATTTACTTGACCCTTATAAACCCATTGTTGGCAACCGGGCTTAAGTTAGTGAACTTCTGATTCACAATCTAGACCACGGAGAAAATTATGAAACTGTGTTTACACTTATTTTATGAAAATATTTTATGGTACGGATTATCCGATTTTTTCGATTAACCGTCCAGTCAACCCCCTCGATTACCACGCATAATAGAGGTTCTACTATAAAATTATTAAAATTGCTTCCTATTAGGAAGGTGATATCGACGTTGAGGTATAAAGATGTGAAGAGAGTTTTTAGTACCTTTAAGGGGAGGCACAGGTGAAATTTTCGAACGAAACTGAAGAAAAAATGAAACTTTGTTTTTTTCCATTTTTATTATCTTTATTTTCATATTCCCATGTTAGTTTTGATTTTGTGCCCTTTAAAAGTATGAAATTAAAACCAAGATAACTGTATTACTATATTATTCCCATAATAAACTGATACTTATCATTATTTATATACCTTCTCTGAACATATAAATACAAAGAAATATTGAAAATTTCTTACAATATGGTGCATGGAGCATTTTATATCAAACGATATAAAGTTTTATAAAATTATTAATATTTACAGAACTATTGTACTTAGAAAGTTGAAACTTGGTATGTCCATTACTAATGACATACTTAGTATCCATGATCAATTTCAAACAAATCGGATAAATTTTGTGGATTTTGAAATATTCACCTCTGCCTCCCCATAACTTCATTCTTATTATTTTTGGGATCTCAGCTCATTTGGCTTTGCCTTATCTTGTACATGAAGTGCCGACTATTTACCTCCTCCCGAGTAGATTTTACATTTAATGAACAACGACTTTGTATGTGCCTCCTCTTGTAGGTAAGTGCAATGGTTCCCAACCT